>NC_053493.1:235834437-235916937 GCF_905171775.1 Rana temporaria | reverse complement strand
TTTATGTTGCTCAGATGTGATATTGGTCAGATATTATATAGCGCTTTCTCATTGCTAAAGTCAAAAACATCATTGCTATGAAATCTCTGAAGCTTTTATCATATTTTGTAGTAATATGTATTTTTACACCTACTAGCTTGCAGACATTCCTTCTGGATGGCAACTCTCTCCAAACGCTGCCTTTAGATCTGGGGAAACTGAGCCAGCTCGGCTATTTGGGCCTCTCATTCAATGAATTCACAGAAATCCCAGAGGTACTGGAGAAAATGCAATCCATTGACAAACTGTGCATGCCGGGAAATTCTCTGCAGGTGTTAAACCTGAAGATCCTCAAACAGCTTCCTCACATCAAACACGTGGATTTAAGGTAAAGGCTGTATGTAGCTTTTTGGTCTTGCACTGTCCAACTTTGTTCTGAATCCCTTATGTATGTTGCTGCCAAGCTCTGCATTTAACAGTCACCCCTTAGGAAATACCCGCATGTCCTCGGGCTGAAGTTGTTATACCAGGATGATTGCTGCACCCGCAAGCATCATCCCAGTATCAAGAATTTCAGTCAGCAATGGGCTTTCTTGTAGAAGTGATCCAAGTGGCTATACAGCTGCACAATCAATTTTACAGGGTGAAGAAGGGAGCCCACTCCTCCATCCTCAGTCTGCCTTTACCAGGCTTGGGGGTGAAGCAGTTAAACTATTTTTTTTTTCTCGTGACAGATAAAGAAAAATAAATGCGGACATACTACAAAATGTGCACTGCAAGCTTTACGACCCTTTTTTTTATTTATTTTTTATCGTTTTTTGGTATTGATTTTAAAACTCCTCCCTAGATCATGGTACTCTCCAGAAAATTTTGATAATTGTGAAGTGTGATGGCTAGGGATTTTTCTGCAGCCCAGTACTTGTGTAGAAATCCACTTCCACAGCATTCATGACAGTTTCCTTGGATGAGCCATGTGCTATGTAGCTTTAAGGGCTACTTATTAACCAAACTCTCCAAAGCTGTAAAAACCTTCCTTGATACAAATAAGTCAAAGCTTTCAGTGTAATAAGCCGTATACCCTGTTTATACAACAGGTTTTGCTAGAAACCAGAACCAGGTCTTCTAGAAAAATCACAAAGTTGCTACATGGGAACTGTCCTATATACAGTCTTGCTCCCAAAATGTCAACTTCTAAAGTGGTTCTAAATTTATCAAGAGGAAATATAAAGTCAACATTATCCTTGCTGGAATGATAAGTAAATGGGAGGACAGTACCAGTTGCACTTCTGTAAAATATACAGACAAGAGGTATGCAAAGATTCTCATTGAAAGCCGTTTGTTGTAGGAAATAGTCATCTTACGAAAAATAAAATTATTAAAAGTCAGTGGCTACAAATATTGCAGCTGCTGATATTTAATAAATGGACACTTACCTGTCCAGGGAGCCCACAATGTCAGCACTGCAGCCAATCTTCAGATCGGTTGTCAGGTGAAGCCATTGCTGTTAAAGTGGAGGTCCAACCAAATGTTTTTTTTTTTTTTTTTTTAAAGCCAGCAGCAACAAATACTGCAGCTGCTGACTTTTAAAAAATGTGAGACTTGCCTGTTCAGCGCCCCTGCAATGTCGGCAGCCGCCATCCTCTGTGAGGGAATCAGGAAGTAAAACGTTGCGGCTCCACTGTCCGGTTCCCTACTGCGCATGCGCTAGTGGTGTCTTGGATAGATGCAGGTATCTGCACCCCCTCCCCCCTGAAAGGTGCCAAATGGTGGGGGGTTGGGTTCCGAAAAGCGGAAGTTCCATTTTTGGGTGGAACTCCACGTTAAGGGAACCTGGCAATGAAGCCTTTTGGCTTCACAGCCGGTTCCCTACTGTGCATGCGCTTTCTAATTGGCTTGGCGGTGGAATGAGGAGGAGGGCCCAAGCTTTGCTCTGTTGCCCCCCCCCCCCCCCCCCCGGAAAACGGGGGAAAACAAATCCTGCAAGTGAAAGACATAATGAGCTAGTATAGCATACTAGCTCATTATGTGGCACTTACCTGAAATCTAAGCCCGTAAAGTGCTCCTCGTTCATCATGTCGCCTCGCAGATTCTTGCAGTTTTCACCGCTTCTTTGCTGTGATTGGCCAGAACGGCGATAATGTCACTCCCGCGCATGTGTGCGGGAAGGAAGATCCCTGCGCATGCGGCATTAACCCAAATAATGCCATTCAGAAAAACGCCGCGCTCAGTGCGCATGCGCCATAGACATCGGTGCCTGTCATTATTGTAAATATCTTCTAAACCCTGCAGGTTTAGGAGATATTTCCAGCACCTACAGGTAGGCCTTAATCTAGGCTTACCTGTAGGTGCAAGTTGTGTGGTTGGGTTTACAACCACTTTAATTAGAAAACCCAAGGCCCCAAACATTCCACACTGCAGAAACATGCTGCTTGTAGCCTGCGTGTTGTACATTTTAGTCAATGACATTACACAACAAGAAAACTGGTTTCCTTCCAAAAGGAACTATTTATGGCAAAGCACTTCCTGTGCTTTTGTTTACAAAACCCATATCCCGTAAGACTAGTTTGAGCGCTTTAAAGACATTTTTGCAATATTCCTTACTTGTAAGTTTAAACCCTCATTACTCTAATATGTTTACCTTGTGCTACTAAAGTCCATTATCGTTTGACTAGGGGGATGTTAATTTGCCACATTTTCCAACTTACAATGAACTGTACCCATAGCAGTTTGATTGCAATTGATGTTCTTTTAATGGAAAAAGTATTTGATCCCCTGCTGATTTTGTATGTTTGTCAACTGACCAATAAATGATCGGTCTATAAATTTAATGGTAGGTGAGAGACAGAATAACAACAAAAATTCAGAAAACATGAAGCTTTGGGAGTGTTTTTCTGCTAAGGGGACAGGACAACTTCACTGCATCAAAGGAGACGATGGATGGGGCCATGTACAATATATTTTTTTCAGTGTTGGACAAATAAACTAAAACTAAACAAAGTTATTTACAAATAAAGTAAAGTGTTTTTTTTCAATTTTGCCATTTTTTTTCCAGTGTTATAAGTGTAAATATACGTAAAATGTGTATAAATAATAATGAACAAGACAAAAAACAGAAAAAACGTTCAACGATTCGTTAATAAAATAGAAAAAAATCGCCAGGAAAATTACAATTGCATGGAGGAGGAGAATACAGAGGAACATTTAATTGGAGAATTTTTTTTAACGTGTCAAGGTTGCTTTAAAGGGGTTGTAAACCCTCAAGGTTTTTCACCTTAATGCAAAACCTCCTGTGATGCAGCAGCCCCCCTTTTACTTACCTGAACCCGGTCTTTCCAGCGACTGGGACGAGCACATTAGCTCCAGCCGGTGTCTTGGGTCCTGATTGGATAGATTGATGGAAGCGCAGCCATTGGCCCCCCCCCCCCCCCCCGTCAATCAAGTCCAATGATGCGGGGGTTGGGGCCAAGTCCTGCTGTCTCTGTCAATAGATGCAGCAGCAGGACATGGGAGCACGCCTGCACGAGCGGCTCTTTAACCAGGCACTCGAGAAGAGGTGGAGCCAGGAGTGCTAAGGGACCCCAGAGGAGGAGGATTGGGTCCACAAAAAAAAACCTTTAACACTCATCTGCAGATCGAAGTTGGTCCCTTTTGATCTGTAGATGAAAAACACATAGTTACAAATGATAAAATGTTTTAATGTAACTTTCTGTATTCCATTTGAGCAATGTTGAACATTTTTTTTGATGGCTCTTGCTACCGGCGACCTCTGTGTACTCGGCAATGCAGTTAGAGCCGTATTGCCAGGTACTGGGACAGGGAAGGAACAGAGCAAAAGGACTAGACGTGCTAGAATACGGCTTTGTGTAGGTGTAGAATAATGTTTTTGGATGTGTCTAGTACGCCCAGAGTCAGAAATTGGTTAACATACACTGCCTTGAAAAGTATTCATACCCCTTGGAATTTTTTTTCTCAATTTGTCATGTTACAAAACATAAATGTATTGGGATTTTATGTGATGGACCAACACAAAGTGGCACAGAATTATGAAGTGGAAGGAAAATGATAAATGGTTTTCTACATTTTTTTAAACAAATGTGAAAAGTATGGTGTGCTTTTTTATTTAATCCCCTTAAGTCAATACTTTGTAGAAACACCTTTCGCTTCAATTAGAGCTGCAAGTCTTTTTAGGGGTCTCTACCAGCTTTGCACATCTAGAGTAAAATTTGCCTATTCTTTGCAAAATCACTCAAGCTCTGTCAGATTGGATGAAGAGCATCTGAACAGCAATTTTCAAGTCTTGCCACAGATTCTCAATTGGATTTAGGTCTGGACTTTTGGGCCATTGTAACACATGAATATGCTTTGATCCAAACCAGTGGTCTCCAAACTGCGGCCTGGGGGGCAGATTTTCTTCCCTTTTATCTGACCCACTGGGCAATACTCTTCCCACTGATACACTATTCTTCCAACTGACATTAACAATGGGGCACCATTTCTCCAATTGACACCAACAATGGAGTGCTATTCTTGATACCAACGATGGGACACTATTCCTCCAACTCATACCAAATGTGGTGATGTTTACTCCCACTGATGCCAAGAAAAATTCCACTTCCGCTGTCCAGTCTGGCCACCCTAAAGTCTAATGGACAAATCAACTGGCCCTTTGTTCAGAAAGTTTGGAGACCCCTGATCTAAATAATTCCATGGCTTGTCGCAAACTGCCAGCAGGACGATTTATGTCTGTCTTTCAACGATGGCTTTCTTCTTGCCACTCTTCCATAATGGCCAGATTTGTGGAGTGCACGACTAATAGTTGTCCTGTGGACAGGTTCTCTCACCTGAGCTGTGGATCTCTGCAGCTCCTCCAGAGTTACCATGGGCCTCTTGGCTGATTCTCTGATGCGCTCCTTGCCCGGCCTATCAGCTTAGATGGACGGCCATGTCTTGGTAGGTCTGTAGTTGTACCATACGCTTTCCATTTTTAGATGGATTTGAACAGTGCTCTGTGAGATGTTCGAAGCTTGGGATTTTTTTTAATAACCTAACCCTGCTTTAAACTTCTCCACAACTTTACCCCTGACCCGTCTTGTGTATTCTTTGGCCTTTATGATGCTGTTTGTTCATTAAGGTTCTCTAACAAACCTCTGAGGGCTTTACAGAACAGCTGCATTTATATGGAGATTAAATGACACACATGTGGAGTCTATTAGGTGACTTCTGAAGGCAATTGGTCCCACTAGATCTTGGGCATATCAGAGTAAAGGGGACTGAATACAAATGCACACCACACTTTTGATAGTTATTTGTTTATTTGTTTTACTTCCACTTCACAATTGGGTGCCACTTGTGATCTAAAAATATATACATATATAAAATCCATTTGTTTTTGGTTGTACCATGACAAAATGTGGCAATCTTCAGTGGTATGAATGCTTTTTCAAGACACTGTATGATTTATAAAGATTGTGCAGCTTGAACGCATTCAAGATGTGAATTTCTATTGGCCTGTGTGCATTTTGTTTTATGAACTTTTGAGACCTGTGTTGACTGCTCCTTGCATGGATTGCAAAGTTCAGGCTCCAGAATTGGGCCCCTTTCACACGGATGGATAGAATGGTGCTTTTAGCTGCAGATTTTCTAGTTTTCTACTGCAGCTAAAAGCACACAATGCTTTCCTATGGCCCCATTCACACACAGCGTTTAGCTGCGGTTTGGTGTGAATAAAAATAATAGAATTCAATGCGTCCAGGAGCGATTTAGCACAGCTATATGCACATATCCGCAGGTAATCGCAGTCTTTTGTGTCAACGGATAGCAGCGTGATAAAAAAAAGAACAGGAAGCACATCATCAAAAAATGGGTTGCTATGGGAATGGCTACCGCAGCTAAACGCGGGCCGCAGGTAATTGCAATGTACAAATGCAGCTAATCGCAGTGCCTGGAGCCTTGAATTTCACAGAACATTTACATGCTTTTAACTGCGGCAAAACAGCCATCCGTGTGAAAGGCGCCTTAAAGGGACCCCTCCTTATTGGAAAGCTTCAGCTGCAATATGAGCCCAGTTCTTCAGCGTTGGGTTAACTTCTGATTGCAGTAAAGCACACTACAGCTGAGTCAACAAAACACAATAGCAAACCAATAGAATGTTTACTTCAAGGCCAATGGTTATTTTTTTCCCACAGATAGAAGGTATACTGAATTCCTTTGTTGATGTCATGCATGCCATAATCTGACAGTAGTTTGACCTTAATTAGTCACAAATCTTGCTTGTATGACAATATGAGGTCACATTTTTTGCCAACAAGACTGGTTTACCTATTTTGCAATAAACTTTCTTTTGGCCCTGAAAACTAAAAATATTAACACGATTGCATGTTTGTAACTCTAGGCTTAATGCTGTCCGACGTTTAGTGGCAGATGATGTAGACTTCCTGCTTAACATTACCCAGTTGGATCTGAGAGATAACAACGTGACAGAGCTTGATGTGACTATGCTAAGTAACTTGGAGGTCTTGCACTGTGAAAGAAACCACCTTACATCACTCAAAATTAGTGGCTATTATTTGAAGGCTCTCTATGCATCATCCAATGGTAAGTTGCACTGTCTTCTACTTCTATAAAAGCATTTTAATTGTGCAGAACAGGACACAGGCTGAGAATTTTATAGACCCTGGGTTATATATAGGCTTGTACCTTCAGGTGATTGGACACTGGTAAGGTATTTGAAGATGCCCACTTCCAGGACTTCCCCAGTTTAAAGTTTTTTTTTTTTGTTTTTTTTTTTTGCTAGTGTCTTAAGGTGATGGTGACTTCTACATTACAGAGAAATCACTCTTGGCGTAATTATTTTACCTTCATATTCTTTAATTGGCTCTTCGGTCAACTCCTCGCTGTCTTTAAAAAACAATGGAAGCAGAGCATCTGCATCGGTGCAGCTTTGGTAAAACCTTGCGAGCTGTACCCAGACATGCAGTGGGGATGGCCTGTAATGTATGTTCGGGCACTGCATTGGCTTATCTCGCATTCTGACTTATCCATTCTATCAATGGACTTCTGTTGAAAAGGATCTGCGCCACAATGATTGAAATTCTGTGGGTGGATCTGTTGTCTGGAGCTCGGTGGGTGGAGTCGCGATGTCAGTAGACTCCCCGCCCTCCTCTACACTCCCCTTGTCAACATGCATTTTTTCCCTGTGTATTCCTTACACTAAATTCTGCTATAATAACTAACATCCAGTCAAAATCCAGAAAAGTAACCACATGACTACAGAAAAGGGGTGGGAATTAAAACATAATGCCTGTCTCCAGGCTAGTGCATGAGATATGAGAGCTGTCGGCGGATAGGGCGGTCCCCGCACACAGTGCAGGGACCGCCCTGTCTCAGCTCCGCTCTGCCCTATGGGGAACCTGATGCAGACGGACGGAAGGGTTTTCTTCCGTCCGAAAACCGGATCCTGACGGACGCGAGCGGATGCTCCATCCGCTAACGGACGCGATCCCATAGGGATGTATGTATCCATTAACGGACTTGTAATACACGGACGAGCGGAGCGGACGTCTGAAAGGGGCCTTAGTCCGTTTTTATTTCACTGAACAATAAGAGGATTGCTCAGAGCGGGATTAACTTTGTGGCATAACTGGGTGCAGATGATAGGAAATCTTATACTGTACATTGTGACATAAAAACACTTTAAGAGTGATTTCACATCTAAAGGTAGTACTGTTTACTGTGAACAGTATTTTACTGTGAACAGTATTTTACTGTGGGACATCTTTTATGTTGAACTGATTTATTCTGCACATTGATATATTTATGCAGTTGCACATTCATTTTAAAGTGGTGCTACACGCTTTTTTCTTTTTTTATGCTGATTTGGATTTGTTGGACTACCTTTTATGTGCAAGCCGCCATACATACTTGTATATATATATTTCTTCCTGTACCAGTGACAAATGCAATTTAAAACATAAAGTTTGAGTTGGGCTTTAAGTACTGTGGCACTGCAAGGTTGTATTGTATGAAGAGGGACCCTTTCATCTTAACCGGTTAACGACTGCACATATATGTCAGCAGAATGGCATGGCTGGGCAGAGTAACGTATATTTACGTTACTTTTAAATTTCCGCTGTGCGCACGCCCCTGCCGCAAGCTCCGTGGCCAAGCCCACGGGATTAGCGGACTCTATGTCCCACGATCGGGTCACAGAGCTGCAGAACAGGGAGAGGCAAGTGTAAACAAGCCTCTTCCCGTTCTGCCTAGTGACACTGTCACTGATCGTCTGCTCCCTCATCAGGAGCAGCGATCAGTGACGTGTCACTCGTAGCCATGCCCCCTAACAGTTAGAATCGCTCCCTAGGACACTTAACCCCTTCAGCGCCATAGAGTGGTTAACCCCTTCACTGCCAGTGTCACTTTCACAGTAATCGGGGTATTTTTTATAGCACTGCTCGCTGTAAAAATTACAATGGTTCCAAAAATGTGTCAAAAGTGTCCGATTTGTCCGCCATAAAGTTGCAGTCACAATAAAAATCGCAGATCGGCCGCCATTACTAGTAAAAAAAATGCTTAAAACTACCCCTATTTTGTAGTTGAGCAAACCAATCAATATACACTTATTGCGATTTTATTTTTTAACAAAAATATGTAGAATACGTATCGGCCTAAACTGTGGAAATTATTATTTTTTATTTTTTAAATTGACTTTTTGGGGATATTATAGCAAAAAGTAAAGAATATTGCATTTTTCAAAATTGTCGCTCTAATTTTTGTTTATAGCGCAAAAAATAAAAACCGCAGAGGTGATCAAATATCACCACAAGAAAGCTCTATTTGTGGGGAAAAAAGGACATCAATTTTGTTTGGGAGCCACGCCGCACGACCGCGCAATTGTCCGTTAAAGAAATGCAATGTGCCGAATCACAAAAAAATCGTAAAAGTCCTCTGGTCTTTGGCCAGCCAAATGGTCCGGGGCTTAAAGCGGGGGTTCACCCTTAGAGGGCACTTTTTCCCCTTAGATTCCTGCTCGTTTTCTCTAGGGGAATCGGCTATTTGTTTTAAAATATGTGCAGTACTTACCCGTTTACGAGATGCATCCTCTCCGTCGCTTCCGGGTATGGGCTGCGGGAATGAGTGTTCCTTCTTGATTGACAGTCTTCCGAGAGGCTTCCGACGGTCGCATCCATCGCGTCACGATTTTCCGAAAGAAGCCGAACGTCGGTGCGCAGGCGCAGTATAGAGCCGCACCGACGTTTGGCTTCTTTCGGCTACGAGTGACGCGATGGATGCGACCGTCGGAAGCCTCTCGGAAGACTGTCAATCAAGAAGGAACGCCCGCTCCCGAAGACCCATACCCGGAAGCGACGGAAGAAGATGCATCTCGAAAACGGGTAAGTACTGCTCATATTTTAATACAAATAGCCGATTCCCCTAGACCGAACGAGCAGGAATCTAAGGGGAGAAAAAAAAAAATTTAATAAATGGGTGAACTCCCGCTTTAAGCGGTTAATTTTCTAATATTTTAGAAAGCTCTACATATCTTGTAAATTGCTAACAATATTGTGGCACTGTATGTAAAAGTCAACCGTTTTACTCTAAAACCATTCAGTCAAGGGAGAACTACTACACTAAATCTACAACATTTGTTGTCATTTCTTTTTTTTTTTTTTGTGATATTTTGTTGCTTTTATTTCATGTGCTTTTGATTTGATTTGCATGTGAACCTCATTGAGAGGTAAAGTGGTTCTAAAGCCTTAAGGTTTTTCACCTTAATGCAGGGTTTGACAAAATCCTGGGGCGCCCGGTCGCAATTGCGACTAGAATTAGCGACCTGGTGCCCGGGGAAGCTTAGGCCTGCAGAAAAGGGCGCAAAGCCGTGGGCTCAATTCCCGGTCGGGGCGGCTCGGCGCGATCGCGGGGCGGGGGAGATGGGGGCGCACGGAGACGCAGGATATTTCATCCTGTGTCTCCGTGCACCCCCACCTCGCGATCGCGGCTTTGCGGCCTTCTGCACGCCTAAGCTTCCTTCTGTGATCTGGCGCCATCTTGTGGTGGCCGTTGGCATGACCAACCAGCAATTCTAATGGAGCTTCCCCAGTGTTTTTTTTTACTACCATCTCCTTCCCTCCAATTAGAGCCCCCAAACATTATATATATTTTTTATTCTTACACCCTAGAGAATAAAATGGCGGTCATTGCAATACTTTTTGTGTCACACCGTATTTGCGCAGAGGTCTTACAAGCGCACTTTTTTTGGGAAAAAATACACTTTTTTTAATTAAAAAATAAGACAACAGTGACGTGTTTTTTTTTTTTTTTATATTGTGAAAGATAATGTTACGCCGAGTAAGTTGATACCCAACATGTCACACTTCAAAATTGCGTCCGCTCGTGGCGACAAACTTTTACCCTTTAAAATCTCCAAAGGCGACGTTTAAAAAATTCTACAGGTTGCATGTTTTGAGTTACAGAGGAGGTCTAGGGATAGAATGATTGCTCTCGCTCTACCAATCGCGGCGATACCTCACATATGCAGTTTGAATACGGTTTACACATGCGGGGCGCTTCTGCGCGCGAGCTCGGCGGGACGGGGCGCTTTTTCTGGCTCCTAACTTTTTTAGCTGGCTCCTAGATTCCAAGCAAATTTGTCAAACCCTGCCTTAATGCATAGAATGCATCCACAAAATCTTTGTGCTGTGGCTTCAGCTGCTTTCTCTCTCCTCGTTGGATAGATTAATAGCAGCAGGTGCCATTGGCTCCCGCTGCTGTCAGTTAAATCCGGTGACGCGGAGGTTGAGTCCCACTGTCTGTGTCAATGGACACAGCAGCAGGACTCTGGAGCGAGTCCGCGCAGGTGCGCCAGCAGGGGACCCCAAAGAGGATTGGGGCTGCTCTGTGCAATAGTTTTGCACAGAGCAGGTGAGTATAGGCATGTATTTTTTTTTTTTTTTTTTTTAATTAAAAAAAAAAAAAAAAAAAAAAGGTTTACAACCACTTTAAGTATGCAGTCAAAAATGGTGTGGCATGCTGTGCATATACATGAAAACCTTGGTATCACCATGTGCATCTCTTGTAATCAAGTAATTATAATTTTCTTTTTTTTTATATGGAATAATATTTTTGAAAGGGTAACTTCAGGCTTTTTAGAAAATGTGTTCATTGGCCCCTATTTTTAAAGCATTATGTTTCATATAGAGTATCACTTTTGCAAAGATGCTTGAACGAGGAACCCTTTTTGTGGACTGGGCAAACGGGGAATGTTTTCCTTTCAGTTTTTCCAATAATAGCAGATGCAAGTAGCATTTTACACATTCATTTGATTACTATAATGCTGTGTCTTTTTTTTTTTTTAGAACTCATCCACTTGGATGTGTATCCAGATCCTTGTAATTTGGCCCTTATGGATATCTCCAGGTATGGTTCCTTAAAATGAAACCACTTTTTTGGCTTGCTTGTTACACCCTTTGTGCTATAAAGGAGGCCTCCTACACTTGATGTACTTTGATAGAATTAACACTGATGTCATTTCTTTGGATCTTCCTCTATTATAACTCAACCAGTCTAGAGTCCTTATGTCAGCAAGACTAGAACAGGGTCCAACGCCCTGCTCTGGACGTGTGAACGCTGAGGAATAGTCTGCTACTGGATTGTGGGGAAGTGCCCCTGCCAGGGGAGTGGAGAATCTGATAGCTAAAACAGTTTCTCCTCTCAGAAACATGCAATTAAACCTTGTAGTGCTGGTGTAATCCCACTGCAAACCAGACATTAAGGATATGTTACTATGACTGGATCCAAGAAAGCTGTTACAGAAGTGCAACAGTTGCCCATAGCAAGTTTAATCTTTCCAGTGAAGCAATAATTAAGTTGCTACAGGTAAGTTTCCAGGTTTTGCTTCCAATTAAAAAATAAATAAATTCTAAGGCAGGCCATATATTATGCACTTCTATTGTCGTCGTCTATAAGTTGAAGGAATGCAAATTGCTAGCTTCCCCTATCGACACAGTCAGTTTTGATGGGGGAATCCCTCCCACAGCACTATTGTGTTCGGCTGACTGGGAGCCTTTCCCACCAGTAGAATACAGTAATTACTGCTGACAGCAATTGAGCCCGAAAAAAAAACCCAGACAGGCTGGTTGTACTGAAGTTGATCAATATATTGGCTTCAGTGCAACCAGCCTGCACATAGAAGGATCAAAATTCAGCAGGAACTGGCTGCATTACTATCCGTCTATGGTGGCTTAAATCTCCTTGGGGGCCCCATTGCAGGAAAAGGTCAGATTCAGCACATTGTGTAAGATTATCACTAGCTTGTTGCTGGTTTCTTCTTTTTTTGTCAGTGCTTTTTACTCTGAGGAATTTTTGATTACTGTAAATTAATCTTTAGCTGGTAATATGATTGAAGTGTATTTAAAGGCCATGCATCAAAATGCTAAGCTTGTGTAGGTGTTTTTGTTTGTTGTTTTACAACACTTGCTGAGAATGAGTAATAACCATCTGAGTAATTCCATTAGCGTTTTATAAAAAAAAAATAAAAAATTATTCAAAGCGGTTGTATACCCCGCGTGCACATTTTTACCTACAGATAAGCCTATAAGGCTTACCTGTAGGTAAAGTTAATATATCCTAAACCGTATGGTTTAGGAGATATTCACCTTGCATACAGCTGCTGACATCAGCCACGCATGCGCTCTGAAGGTCCGGCTGATTCTGCCATCGCGTCTTCGGCCACTCACAGTGCCAGAGCTGCGAACCCGGAAGAAACGCAGAGGGAACATGTTGGCTCCCTCAGCTGTGACCAGGAGGCGATGCAGGTGCTTTGTTCTAAGGTATTTCATAATGAGCTAATGGGCGCTTTAACAATAGCTAATAAGTTCATTATAGTAATGTACAGAGGTGTACTTAAAGGGTCACTAAAGGAAAAAAATGTTTTGCTGAAATGACTGTTTACAGGGTATAGAGACATAATAGTTAACTGATTCATTTTAAAAATGATTAAAAATAGATTAAATTCTATCATATAATGTGCCTCTAGTTTCACTTTCGGTTTTAAACTGGTTTCATGTTTATGTGAAGTAAAGAGACCCACAGAACAAAAACAAACAAATCCAGGGCAGTGTTTTGTTTTTAAAATGAATCCGATTGGTTCTGAGGAGTTTTAGACACACAGTAATGACAGCTTAGACCACCGTGAAAAGCTCCCAGTACTGTGGTTATAAGGAGCCAGACAAGCAGGAAGTGTGGAGATCAGAGCAGAATTACAGCAACTTCAAAGCAAAAACGAACAATAAGGACATGAAACCAGTACTGCAGTAAGGTAAAGGAAGCTATTTAGCTAAAAAAAAAATTCCTTTAGTGATCCTTTAATATATGGCTTTTATCATGATGCCCAGAAATGAAATAAATATTTAATTGACTAAAACCAATTAAAGTGTCACTTAAAGGAGACGTGCAATAAAATGAAAAAATACCCCCCCTTACACACTTATCAGTATATTTCATTACACTGACAAAGTACAGAAACTGCAGTCAAATTCTTCTGTCTTCCAGAACCGCATGCAGCCATTTGTGGTTTTTAATTGTGAAAGTTGCGAATAATGCACCAATAAACTAAGTTAAGGTAGTGGCTTTCCATTTCGGGAGTTTGAGTTCATTTCAACATTTAGCAGAATGTGGGTGGTTGGAAAGGGTTTAAAGGGTCACTAAAGGAATTTTTTTTTTTTAGCTAAATAGCTTCCTTTACCTTACTGCAGTACTGGTTTCATGTCCTCATTGTTCGTTTTTGCTTTGAAGTAGCTGTAATTATGCTGTGATCTCCACACTTCCTGGTTGCCTGTTTCCTTATAACCATGGTACTGGGAGATTTTCACGGTGGTCTAAGCTGTCATTACTGTGTGTCTAAAACTCCTCAGAACCAATCGGATTCATTTTAAAAACAAAACACTGCCCTGGATTTGTTTGTTTTTGTTCTGTGAGTCTTCCCGACTCACCTCTCACCCGGAACTTCATGTATGTACATTTAAAACCGACAGTGAAACTAGAGGCACATTATATGATAGATTAAATTCAATTTTTAATCATTTTTAAAAGGAATCAGTCAACTTTTATGTCTCTATACCCAATAAACAGTCATTTCAGCTAAAAAATGTTTTTCCTTTAGTGACCCTTTAAAGAGAATATTATTATTATTTTTTTTTATTGCAGAACACTGCATTATGAACACTATCGGGGCCCTTAAGTCCATGCTTTGGTGTAACCTATGATAAATCATGCCTTTTGTTGCAAACCAAAGAACAAAGTGTGTTGTGGTGCTATTAAATTTGAATGACCTCCTTATTGCATCTAGTGCATTTGTGGTTTACATGGGTGAGATGTGCAAGGAAAAAAATGGCGCAGGTACTGTTTTCTCGGCATTGATGTTTACCAGTCTGTTCAAAATGAATAGGTTGCCTAACAAGGCATGAAAACACTTGAGTTAAAGTAGCTCATAATATAGAGGAGCCCTCGGTCCAAAATGTAAATGCCACTTTAATATTTAATGTAGGGGTGTTGAGAAGTTTTACTGAAAAGTTTTAAATGATATGTTTTTTCAGGTATCTGATAGAAATTGTGCTAAGAGGGCAACCATGCAGTTTCTTATTGTGTGACATTGCTTTTGATTGCCAACTCTTCCATTTTTCAACCAGTATGTTAGTGTTCAAAAAATACACATGCAATTTTTTGTAACTTATGTTCTTTTTACAGCTGTAAATACTGTTCTCTTATAACCCCCTTTGTTTTCTACAGAAATTGCATAGATTGCCTGCCTGAGTGGGTTAGCGAGAGTAAAAATCTTGAGGTGCTGGATGTCAGTCACAATCTCCTGACTTCACTTCCTGCAAGGTGAGTTCTTCCTAGCTGACAGTGTTTCTGTATGTCAGGGGTTTCCAAACTATGGCCCTTCAGTGGTTTAGGAACTACAATTCCCATCATGCCTAGTCAATGTCTGTGAATGTCAGTTTCACAATGCCTCATGGGATGTGTCGTTTCACAACAGCTGGAGGGCAGTAGTTTGGAGATGCCTGCTGTAGGTTATCAAGCACTGGTATTCTTTTGTTTTAATCATTGTTCTACCTTGGATTAAGAACAGCCCTATATTGGTTGTTTTGAAAGAGAAATTCAAACAGTACAATATTAAATGTGGTTAGTTACAGGTTTCATTTTTTCGCATGTACCATATACATTTGAAATTAAGCCAATGCCAGTTTGTTGTGACAGTCCTTTTAATTCCCCAATTGGATGTCCTGTCTGTCGGGAAAAGGTTTGTAGCTTTCACCAATTTTTCAGCAGGTTTGTAGCACTTCTACAGCTCACAAAAACCTGGTTATGTAAGGGTAATTCTTCCTATCAGATTTAAAAATCGAATCAATTGATTTATCCTGGTTTGAGGAAAAAGTTGAACACGTTTTGTGGAAATATGTTCCCCTTGTTAACAAGTAACTGTCATTAATTTTTTATTTTGTGAGATTATGCAGAAGAGCTTAAAGTGGTTGTAAACTTGACATGAAATATGATCAAAGCTTAACCCTGTGTAGTGTGTACTTGTTTTAAATCCAGAGCACTAAGTGTTATTTCTGTTTGCAGCCTTGTAAATCTGCTATCTGCTTGAGTCACTTCGGACAAGTTGCCTCCCCTCTAGAGCTCTTTTAAATGAGCGCCACAGGGTGTAACTTCAGCTCCCCGCCCCTTGCTTTCTGAATGCTCAGACAAGCAGTGTAAATTCTGAACTTTTTATGGAAGAGCAGACCACAGATTAAAGAAGTACAACTTGCTTAGGAGGATTTATTTCATCTGTATCTCCTGGGGCTAGTCGCTTCACTGTGTATATGTAAAGGGTTACAGCCAATTTAATAAAACTTAATTTAAAGTAGCGTTAATGCTAAAAAGCTAGATTAGAACTACATTCCAAAACACAAAGATGTGTATATCTATATCTTGCCCAAGACATTGCTGCAAGTCTGCCCTACCCCCTTAAATATGTCTCCCATGCATTACAAAAAGGGTAATTCACTGGGAAGACAGTAAAACCATCACCACAGTTCTTGGCGGATTCTTCAAAGCAATATATGGGGTGCACTTTATAGAGGAAAACAGGAAACTTTAGCACAGGTACCCTGGGACAGAAAGCTTAGGTGGTTTAACCAGTTCAAAACTTTGGTGTTTACACTGGCGGCGACCCGTCCATTAGGGCGCACAGGCACCCCCCCCTAATTTACAGTTGGGGTGATGCATGGATTAAGCATGTGATTAGAGCCAGAGGCACCAAACACCAAAATTGATTTTATGTAAAAATATAATAAAGGAATCTGTAAAACTGTTGAACATGCTAAATTTATTTGTGATGTCGTGCCTTTCAGTTTGGAGTTTAAATGTGCCTCGTTTGTACCAGTTGCAACTTCTAGCTAGTCAGAATGGATCTTCTGTGAACTATAATATAGGAATCAGTCATTGTTGGTTACAATAAATCTGAATAACAAGCACACTTATAAAAAAAGAAAAGCATTTAAAGGGACCGGTAGATATAAAATGGTCATTCAGTCTGGGGGGGAGGGGTATAATTAGATTTTATTTCACCATTTGTTACTATAGCTGTGGCCCAGGAGAAGATGCTGCTAAAGGTTTGTATTTTGCCGTATGAGTATATTCATGGAATGATTTGAATATATGCGTGCGCCTTTTGGATAGTTTTCACAACTCCGGTCCAGTTCATTTGACTTTATAGAGGAGGTTTTTTTTTTCCCCCCTTTCAAAATTATTCAGCAGCTTTTTCTTTTTTTTTTCTTCCCCTTTTGGTAATGGTTAAACGTTTTTACAGCATGTCTCTTTGTGTTGTCACACAGGCTCTTCTGTGCCAACGGTCTGCGGAAGTTGCTCGTAGGGTATAATCGGCTTCCCCGACTTCCAGAATGTATTGAGCGTACTCAGCTTGAGATACTGGATGTTCAGCATAACCAGCTTTTGGAACTTCCAGCCAACCTGCTTATGAAATCTGACAAGTAAGAAAAGATTGAACATTTTATATTATGCTACAATAATACGATTTTAAAAAAAAGTGTTGCGCAGTTGATTTAGATGAGCATCGCAGAGATGCGTTTTTCTGTTTTTCTTTCTTTTTTTCCTCATGTTAACTTTTCAGTTAGAGGCCTCCTTATAGTCAGATATCAGACAAAATGTTTTTTGGACACTAGGCAGAAAAAACAAGCACATCAATGTCTATGGGCAGTCCTAGTTGTTGGTAGTAAACCTACTATAGACAGTTCAGGTGTTTTTTTTTTTTTTTTTTTGTATGTGCCTAGTGAGGAGTAAGGACCTAGTTTCCTGCGGATTCCTGGGAATGTGGTTCTATAATTATTTTTTGCCCTCGTACATCCTGGATCGGGGCAGCCGGTGAGTTCAGTCTTGCTGGAACACACATGACTGGGCACCTGATGTCTGTGTCACCCTGGCTGGACTGCCCCCACCTCAGTGGTAGGCGGATCTGTCTCAGGAGTGTTTCCTTCAACTCCTGCTGAATCGATACGTAGATGCTCCTTCCCCCACCTCCCTCAGGTATGGTGTAGGGCGCTGGTAGTCCTTAGGGTGGTCAACCCTGTGGGGTCTCCTCCTCCCCACCAGGTTTGGGCTCCCTTTGCCATCCAACACCTTCCCCCTCCAGACCTCTGCTCTGCCAGCCCCCTTCTGTTGTACTGGGGATTTTTTCTAGCCTGGGTAGGCAGGGCTCCTTCTGGTTTATGGGGGGCCTGCAACTTTGCTATTCTGTTATAGGGAGTTGTTTGTGAGATGCAGGATCCCCCTGTTGTCTTGGTGCCCACCATGTGCTGGGCGGGAGGCCAACAGCCATTTTTTTTGTGGGGCCCGCAGGTTGCGGTGCCCATTTTGCCAGAGAATGTCATGCCAGCCATTTTGGGGAAGGTCTATTCCCAATGCATTTGGCCTGGAAGGATGCAAGGGCAAGGGGGGGGGGCAATAAGTTTTTACTGTTGCGCCTTCTGGGCCCTGCGAGTCCTGATGCGCCCCGACACATACAGCAGGAGCAGAGTGGGCGGGGCAGAACGCTCTAGCGCGCCTGTGAAGGGACATCGTTTACGGCACATGAGGAGGCTCTGGAGACAGGAGGTAGGAAGTTAGTGGGAGACTGTCATCTGTTTTGCACTGTTTTGCTATTTTTGTGAAGAAAATGTTTGCTATATTTTTTTCATTAGGATCATTTTGGTGCGAAGAGAGGGGGGGGCAATGCCAGGTTCAAGGGTGCAGATGTTCCTAAGACCTTAGGAATAATCTTGATCAAACTACCATTAGGTTCACTGTTCATCATGGCTGTCTTATTTCTCCCCTATTTGTCTTGTATTTACACATAAGTTTAATCAAAACAGAAATTGGTAGAAGGCTTGGAGGTCAGCAATGTGTGTCCTTCAGGGGCTGCATACAGTATACTGCATGCTTTGTTGTTCGAAATTTAATACAAGCTGTTGCCTGGGTACCGTGAAACATGGGTGTGGTAATCTGTTGTTCAATGGCATTAGTTAATTGTGTGTGTGTGTGTGTGTGTGTGTGTGTGTGTGTGTGTTTGGGGGGGTACAACATTTTGCTATGGGGCCCTGTGATGTCAGGTTACGTCCCTGCTGTGGGAGTTTTGTTCCTAGCAGTGCCAGGTTTGGGGTGGACTTTTCCTATGACGTCCTAGGCACATGCTCCCTGCCTGCCCTCGCGGTATGCTGTAAATTTACTCTGATTTACATGGGCACTCAAATGAGCACATTGTGTGTTGCAATAAGCGACTGGTTTGCGCAAAAGTTATAGCGCCTACAAAATGGGGAACAGAATTATTATTTTTTTTATTATTTTTTTTTTTTACTAGTAATGGCGGCGATCTGCGATTTTTATTGGGACTGGGATATTGCGGTGGACGTATCGGACACTTTTGGCACAAATTTGGCGCCATTCACATTTATACGGCGATCAGTGCTATAAAAATGCACGAATTACTGTATAAATGTGACTGGCAGTGAAGGGGTTAACACTAGGGGGTGAGGAAGGGGTTAAATGTGTAGCCTGGGTGTGTTATAACTGTGTGGGGGGAGGGGGGTGACTGGGGGAGGGGACCGATGCTGTGTCTCTATGTACAAGAGACACAGATCGGTCTCCTCTCCTCTGACAGCACGTGGAGCTCTGTGTTTACACACAGAGCTCCACGTCCCTGCTGTCACCTGCCGTGTCACCGACGATCGCGTGTACCCGGCGGACATCGCGGCCGCCAGGTACACGCATCGGGTCTTCGGCGATGCGTCGGGACAGTTTTTACCCGCCGCGCGCCACCCAGTGGCGCGCGCGGGTAATGCACATAAAGGCCGTTTTTAAACGGCCACTTGGCACTTGAGAGCCGCGCTGCGGACGTATTTCGTCCGCAGTGGTTAAGGAATACAATAAAAGGGCCACAATTTTCTTCATCATTTGTAACACTTACGCTTAACTCTCAAATACTGGCTGTATGAAATATTGTTCACTAGAGCTATCAGGTGCACACTATGAGCAACATAATTCAACCGCTGGACGTTGTCAACGTGTGACGAGACGCGTGGGGCGGAGTCCCGGAAAGACGTGTTTTTGTATGTGTGCAGGCCTACACATTTTAGGTGTATACTTGCATCTTTGGTGTAAGTGCAACTTTTTTGATTTTTATGTAAAAAAAGAAAAAATTCTTACAATTTTACACAATGTGGCGCCTTTTGTGTTTTGGAGGAACTCCTGTGACAACCATTTAGGGAAGATTGAAAAAAAGATTAAGTTGCGCTAACAATATGTGAAAATAAGTTATTAAGTGAATAATAATAAATAAATATAATTGATATAAATCGTGTCCAAAATCCAACGAACAAAAGAGTTCATACAAAAACGTGATGAAAGTTCAACTCAGGTGAATAAAATGATGAGTGACTGGCAAACACAAATCCTCCACCAGTGTGATAGATGAATATGATTATGCGCTTACCAGAAAGGCAAGCAGACAGGGCTTGCAGCTGGAACCCCCAGCTAGGGTCTTTATCCGGAGCTGTTTACCAATGATCTGGATGGTATTCCTCCAATAAATAGATAGGATCAAGGTCCAGGATACATGAAAGAAAATATGTCTCATATGGTGATGTACCGCAAATGAATCCAATAAAGGCACACCAAGGGAAAGCCACCACCAATAAATATCACCAAGTAAGGGGGGACTCTTACCAGATGTATAAAAACAGAGCGCTTGTGGCCAAACCCAGCCAGGGCCTTTAAAGGATTATCTCCAATTCACCAGCTAAGGAAAGGGTACTCTCACAAGCAGCCACAGCAGAGTGTGTCACCAAAAGAAAATAAAGATCCACATAGTGATGTACCGTAGATAAAATGTTTAATAAAGCAAAAAATGCACTTACATAAAAGTCGATCAATATCAGCATAAAAGTTTTGAGCCGGCCGGCTACTACGAACGCCCGTCCTTCGGGACCTAGACGCAGCACGTCAAAGCGTCTCCTCCTCCCTGGGAGGAGGAGACGCTTTGACGTGCTGCGTCTAGGTCCCGAAGGACGGGCGTTCGTAGTAGCCGGCCGGCTCAAAACTTTTATGCTGATATTGATCGACTTTTATGTAAGTGCATTTTTTGCTTTATTAAACATTTTATCTACGGTACATCACTATGTGGATCTTTATTTTCTTTTGGTGACACACTCTGCTGTGGCTGCTTGTGAGAGTACCCTTTCCTTAGCTGGTGAATTGGAGATAATCCTTTAAAGGCCCTGGCTGGGTTTGGCCACAAGCGCTCTGTTTTTATACATCTGGTAAGAGTCCCCCCTTACTTGGTGATATTTATTGGTGGTGGCTTTCCCTTGGTGTGCCTTTATTGGATTCATTTGCGGTACATCACCATATGAGACATATTTTCTTTCATGTATCCTGGACCTTGATCCTATCTATTTATTGGAGGAATACCATCCAGATCATTGGTAAACAGCTCCGGATAAAGACCCTAGCTGGGGGTTCCAGCTGCAAGCCCTGTCTGCTTGCCTTTCTGGTAAGCGCATAATCATATTCATCTATCACACTGGTGGAGGATTTGTGTTTGCCAGTCACTCATCATTTTATTCACCTGAGTTGAACTTTCATCACGTTTTTGTATGAACTCTTTTGTTCGTTGGATTTTGGACACGATTTATATCAATTATATTTATTTATTATTATTCACTTAATAACTTATTTTCACATATTGTTAGCGCAACTTAATCTTTTTTTCTGTCTATTTATTGTGTGTATATCACAATTTTTGTTGCAGCTTTTGTAATATTTTTTTTAATGTTTAGTTAGGTAGCGCAGTTTCGCATTTTTTCCTATTTAGGGAAGATTGGTGTGTCAAGTTAACGGACCCTCTGAAGTTAAAAACGCCCTGGCTGGGTATGAAGCCACAAGCGTTTCTGCCTCTTTCATTGGATGGAACTTCTGGGGCATCGGATCAGGATCCAGTTGGACAGCATTCAGGTGTCAATTACCAGGATGGGACGAGGAGTTCAGCGGTGCTGGAGGCCTCATACGTTCTTCAGTGGGCAAAATTTCACATACCGGCTCTGTCTACATTCTGGGCATAGAGATCTAGCAGGTGGATTACCTCAGTCGTTGGATGCTGAATCAGAGAGTGGTCCCTGCACCCGGATGTGTTATGTCAAATCTGACTGCAGTGGGGTTTGCCGGTTGTGGATCTGTTGGTCTCCCATCTCGACAGGAAGGTGTCAAGTTGTCAGGAGCAAGGGATCCCCTAGTGCAGGGGTCTCAAACTGGCGGCCCTCCAGATGTTGCAAAACTACAAGTCCCATGAGGCATTGCAAGGCTGACAGTTACAAGCATGACTCCCACAGTCAGAGGCATGATGGGACTTGTAGTTTCAAAACAGCTGGAGGGCCACCAGTTTGAGACCCCTGCCCTAGTGGATGCGATGCACGTTCTGGTGGCGTTGTGGAGCCATTATCAACTCATTTATGCCCTTTTCTTTTCTCATCTGCTACGCAGAATAGATAACAAAGGGATCCAGTCATTCTAGTAGCTCCTGGTACACTGATGTGGACATCCCCTGGCTTCTCTGCACAAAGATCTTCTGTCCCAAGTGCTGATCTTCCACCCTGCTTTTACTGCCTTTTAATGGCTTCTGTGATTTGGGCAATGTTGAATTAATTTCTCACTAGATCTATCGATACACTTGGAAGGCTTACTTTTCGCGGTGTGAGGCTGTGGATTTTCACCCACGCTCCTTTACAGTTTCTTGGCTCTTGGCCTTTCTCCAATGGGGTGTTGATCAGAAACTGGCCTGGAGTACCATTAAGGGCCCGATCTCTGCCTTTTCAATTTTCTTTTAATGTCCTTTGGTCATACACTTCTTGGTTTGTGCCTTCCTTCAGGGGGTTTTGCATGTAGCTCCCTCTCCGTGCTCTCCGTTGCTGTCATGGGACCTGAACCTGGTTCTCTGTTCTTCAGCAGCTGCTTTTTGAGAATATTGGGTATCTTCCTTAACTTGCTCTCCCAGGTGGTCAATCTTTTTGGCTGCAATCACTTCTGTGTGTTGCACCTGGCAGTTTCCTTCTGTATTTGGTTTTAAACATGGATAAGGTGGTTCTCCATCTACGTCCCTCCTTTCTTCCAAAAGTGGTGTCTGACTTTCACCTGAATGAGGACATTGCCGGGCCTTCCCTGCATCCAGGCCCTTCACATCCTAAGGAGGTTGCACTACTTGTATATGGTCTGAGCAATTTGTGTGTACCTGTCTTCTACGGCCTCCTATGATTTTGGATGGCCCACGAAAAAGCCCGGCGGCCTCCTCTGACGCGGTTTCTCATTGGATCAGGCAGGTGGCTGTCCAGTCTTATGCCATTAAGGGTCATTAAATATGCATTTTGCTGTGCTTTTCCACAAGCCTAGTATGTGTTGATTTTGAACAATCCACAGATGTGTTGTGCCTCGTTAAAAAGTGCTGCTGGTCCAGTTATGAATGCATTGTGGAGATTTGGCATCCCTTTAATGAATGGCTCCTCATCATTTTGTACATCTCTCCTACATTTTGCAACCGCAGCAATTACAATCGAGGCTCAAATCAAGTCATTACCTCACTAATTGGTTCTGTGTTTTTGTTTTTCCGGGACGCTCCCCGAGTACAAAAACTAGTGCACATGCAAAGTATCTCAATAAGGTCCTATCTGCTTTTCTGGATAGTATTTCAGTTGTAATTCTCTGATACACATTCCTTTCAGATTTGTGCGTAATCTGAACAAATGTTTATTATGTAAGGCATTTATCATTGATGTGGATTTTGGTGTTGAGCCCACCTATATCTAAGAATTTCAATAAAAGGAGTTAAAACACTCTCTTGAAATTATTGCAGATGTAACCATTTCTTTTCATTGTCTTCAGAGATTAGATGGCTAGATGTTGGGGTAATAATTTGAGCCAAGTAAAAGTTGGATATTCAAGAAAATTTTAACAATATAAACATTTGTTTTCTATGAATGAATTTACTAATACATATGCATATTTATATTCTCTGAGGACTAGGTTCATGTGCATGCTACATTGTACAGAGTTTTGGGTGGGTCACAATGTTGCATCTAGCCATTCAATGTGCGTTCAGTGATGGAGTGAGCTACACTTCAAAAGTGTGACTTTGTGGTTCACGAGTGATGTATGAAAAAAGCGTGAGTTACTTTTTCCACAAATTGGCACGCTGTCACTTTTTAGCATCTAGTACAGTCTGTATTCTTACCCAGTTTGAAGTAATTAAATGTTCAGTGTTTCTTTGTGAATTGGATAATTAGATGTTCCCGTACACAAGCATTCAGAGTTTGGCTGCGTGTTTCACTTGCTGAGGCTGTGTTTGTACAGACCAATCAGAAGTAGCCAGCTACCTATCCTCCTCCCCCCTCTTTTCCCAGATAGCTGCACTCAGGAATAATTGCCTGGCACTAGCATTCTTTTTTTGGAAAACTCCAGAACTTGCCTGTGCAAACTGGCCAGCCTAGCTCTCTGCTTTCAGTGCACTCATTGACTTGGCTGCTCAGATTCCCACGTGACCCTTTATTGCAGGCAACAAGTTCCAACAAGCTGCTGAGAAGCCCTGCTGAAAAGTTGCTTTATATATTTAACTCCTTCATCAATGTTTTGGGCATGATGTGCATTTGCTTGTGGTTAAGGAATAGCTGCAGCTGGGCAACTTGTGTGACGCCAAAGAGGCTGCACATGTTTTGTGCTGTTTTCTTGCTCTGATTTATTCAAAATGAAAATTTAGAGCAATGTTCAGATATTTACCTTTTACATAGTTATGTACAGTGCATCCAGAAAGTATTCAAAGCATTTCACTTTTTCCACATTTTGGTATGTTACAGCCTTATTCCAAAATGGATTAAATTCATTATTTTCCTCAAAATTCTACAAACCATGACCCGTAATGACAACGTAAGCTAAGTTTGAAATCTTTGCAAATTTATTAATAAAAAAGGGAAAAAATGTACATAAGTATTCACAGCCTTTGCCATGACACTCAAAATTGAGCTCAGATGTATCCTTTTTACACTGATCATCCTTGAGATGTTTCTACAACTTGATTGTAGTCCACCTTTGGTAAATTCAGTTGATTGGACAGGATTTGGAAAGGCACACACCTTTCTATATAAGGTCCCACAGTTAACAGTGCATGTCAGAGCACAAACTAAGCCACAAAGTCCTAGGAATTGTCTGCAGATCTCCAAGACAGGATTGTATCAAGGCACAGATCTGGGGAATTATTCTGAAAAATGTCTGCTGCATTGAAGGTCCCAATGAACACAGTGGCCTCTATCATCCATAAATGGAAGAAGTCAAACTACCAGGACTCTTTCTAGAGCGGGCCGTCCAGCCAAATTGAGTGATCGAGGGAGAAAGGCTTTAGTCAGGGAGGTGACCAAGAACCTAATGGTCACTCTGACAGAGCTCCAGCGTTTCTCTGTGGAGAGAGGCGAACCTTCCAGAAGAACAACCATCCCTGCAGCGCTCCACAAATCAGGCCTGTGTGGTAGCGTGGCCAGACGGAAGTCACTACTCAGTAAAAGTATGACGGCCCACCTGGAGTTTGCCAAAAGGCACCTTAAGGACTCTGACCATGAGAAACAAAATTCTCTGGTCTAATGAAACAAAGATTGAACTTTGCCCTGAATGTCAAGCCTCATTTCTGGAGGAAACCAGGCGCCGCTCATCAACTGGCCAATACCATACCTACAGTGAAGCACAGTGTTTTTCAGGGACTGGAACTGGGAGACTAGTCCGGATTGAGGGAAAGATGAGTACAGCAATGTAGCGAGACAGGACAACAAACCTAAGCACACAGCCAAGATAACAAAGGTGTGTCTACGGGACAACTCTGAATGTCCTTGAGTGGCCCAGCCAGAGCCCAGACCTGAACCTGATAGAACTTCTCTAGAGAGATATGAACATGGCTGTGCACTGACTTTCCCCATCCAACCTGATGGAGCTTGAGAGGTCCTGCAAAGAAGAATGGGAGAAACTGACCAAAAATAGGTGTGCCAAGCTTGTAGCATCATACGCAAAAAGACTTAAAGCTGTAATTGGTGCCAAAAGTGCTTCAACAAAATATTGAGCAAAGTCTGTAAATACGTACATGGGATTTTTTTTTTTTTTTAGGGAATTTGCAAAAATTTCGAACAAAGTTCTTTCACCTTGTCATTGGGGCATTGGTAGAATTTTAACCACTTCAGCCCCAGACCATATTGCTGCTCAATGACCGGGCCCCTTTTTGCGATTCGGCACTGCGTCGCTTTGACAATTGCGCGGTCGTGCAACGTGGCTCCCAAACAAAATTGGCGTCCTTTTTTTCCCTACAAATAGAGCTTTCTTTTGGTGGTATTTGATCACCTCTGCGGTTTTTATTTTTTGCGCTATAAACAAAAATAGAGCAACAATTTTGAAAACAATTGAATATTTTTTACTTTTTGCTGTAATAAATATCCCCCAAAAATATATAAAAAAACTGTTTTTTTTCCCTCAGTTTAGGCCGTATTCTTCGACATATTTTTCGTAAAAAAAAAAAAATCGCAATAAGCATTTGATTGGTTTGTGCAAAAGTTGTAGCGTCTACAAAATAGGGCATAGTTTTATGGCATTTTTATTAATTTTTATTAATTTTCTTTTTTTTACTAGTAATGGCGGC
This sequence comes from Rana temporaria, assembly GCF_905171775.1. NCBI lineage: Eukaryota > Metazoa > Chordata > Amphibia > Anura > Ranidae > Rana > Rana temporaria. The sequence continues at coordinate 235,890,713 of NC_053493.1, read as the reverse complement.
GATCAGCGATTTTTTTTTCGGTACTGCAACATTATTGCGGACGCTATAAAAATGCATTGATTACTATAAAAATGCCACTGGCAGGAAAGGGGTTAACACTAGGGGGCGGGGAGGGGGTCAAGTATGTTCCCTGGGTGTGTTCTAACTGAAGGGGGGGGGGGGGTAGACTGACTGAGGGAAATGTCTGATCGCTGTTCATACATTGTATGAACAGACGGTCAGGCATTTCTCCCCTGACAGGACAGGGAGCTGTGTGTTTACACACACAGCTCCCGGTCCTCGCTCTGTAACGAGCGATCGCCAGGCACGCGCGTGGGAGTCGGGGGGCGCGCGCCCCCCTATTGGCTGCTCGGCGAGATGACGTATAGCTACGTGATCTCGCCCAGCAGAGCTGACCTGCCGCCATATAACTGCGGTGGCTGGTCCGCAAGCAGTTAATGAAAATAATGAATTTTATCCTTTTTGGAATAAGGCTATAATATAACAAAATATGGAAAAAGTGAATCGCTGTGAACACTTTCCGGATGCACTGTATCTAACAGTTCACATGGCTTTTTTGAATGGGGAATGGGTAATGAGTGTTATTGTGCATACTGAAAGCAACTTACTGTTCATTTCTGTGGAAAAGTTTATTGTGTAAAAGGATAAATTCAAGCCTGATTTGAGGTCATAACAAAGGAATGGCTGTAAAACTGAAGTTAAAATTCTGTAAATGTTTCTGGGACAAAATGTAATGCTTCCTCTTTCTCTTCCCATATTTCCCAGAGCTTTCCGTTCGTATTTATGCAATGGGGCTCTCTGGACTTAAATGACAAACCCTGGAAATGTAATAGAATCATCTGTGTTTATGCATTAAAGTAGCATTGTGTAATTCACACCAGTGTTTTTTTTTAAATCTCGCTACTCCAGTGCAATTTAAAAGCTTCAGATGAGTGCGAATTGCACCTCTGTTAAACGTCACAATGAAATCGGAAGTCTATGCAAGTGACATTGAAATCGGGGAAAAAAGTAGGGCAGTCATGGCAATTTGAACAATGCCATTGCCAACCAAAGAGGTGCAACTTGTCATGCGATTTGGAACTGTTAAATCACACTGGTGTGAATGAGGGCTAAACATTTTGTTTTTTATTTAAATGACAAACATGTTATACTTGCCTGCTCTGTGCAATGGTTTTGCAATGGAGCAGCCCCGATCCTCCTCTTCGAGGGTCCTCTGCTGGGGGGGGGGGGTTGCTGGGGAATCCTATAGCACAGAAGGAAGAATGCATTAAGGAAATTACCTTTAGAGCCACTTTAATTGTGTTACAGTAGATCACAAAAGAAGTATTAAATGCTTTATAGAGGTGCACTGAATCGAAATTATGGTGACAAAACCAAAAATTCAGGATGCACTTGGCTGAAAACCGAAAATCATTTTATTTTTATTTATATAATTGTAGTATTTTTAAATATAAATTTGTCAGCCATTATTGGCCACTTTAGCCAAAAGCTCAAATGTGTGTCCCGTTAAATGTTATGCATGTCTTCACACTGGTCTATTGCGCTCCCATTGTGGTGTTACAAATCTTGCTTGCTGCATTTTTGGTCAGTTAAAAAAAAAAATGCACAAACACGCACCGTCTTTTTCAAATGCATTGAAAATGCAGCAAGAACGCATCATTAATGTGCCATGTTACGTTTTTGATGTGTTGAGTCACGTGACCTATGAAAAACACCATAAGCATAGTGGATCATGGTTGAATGGTCATAAAATCGATGCAAATTCTGCCCATTTGTCTGTATATTTAAAACTGGCATTGCTGTTTGAATCTGGGTGGATGGTTGTGTTGTGAACAGTGTGGCATGCAAACCACACTGCGATATGCAGACCATAGCATTCAATGGTCAGAATTACTGCTGGCTCTCTTGACCAGTAGCATGACTGGAAACTTTGAAAACTTGCTGATTATTTTCCGTTTCAGTTTGAATGAACTGTTTTTTTTTTTTTTTTTTATATTCCTTTTACTTGCAGCTTAAGATGCTTAAACGCATCGGCCAATAATTTGGAAATGCTTCCAGCAGCATGTCTGTCTGAGGAAACACCAAGCTCATTGCAAGAGCTTTACGTGACCAATAACAACCTCACTGACAAGTGTGTGCCCTTGCTAACTGGACATCCTCATCTGAAGATTTTGCACATGGCCTTCAATCATCTACAGACCTTTCCAGCCAGGTTTGTGCTGTTTTTGTAGTTTTTTTCTTTTTTTGATAGCCCAAATTTTTAGTGTATTAAATATTGTAGGAATGTTTGTGAACCCTTTGATTCTCTTCTTGGATAGATATCTCTCATGGAAATTAAGGCTTAAAGCAGAGTTCCACCCAAAAATGGAACTTCTACTTTTCGGAACCCTCTCCTTCTCCGATGTCATATTTGACACCTTTCAGGGGGGAAGGGGGTGCAGATACCTTTATAATACAGGTATTTTGCACCCACTTCCGGGGAGAGGTTCCCACGGAAGTCACTCCACTTGCCCGCAAGGCTTCACTTCTTAATTCCCTCACTGAGGATGGCGGAGGGGGCAGCCGAGAGACCATCGATTGCTCATCTTCTGCTGCCAAAATCGCGGGCACCCTGGACAGGTAAGCGTCCATTTATTAAGTCAGCAACTGCAGTATTTGTAGCGGCTGACTTTTTAAAAAAAAAAAATTGCGGAACCTCCGCTTTAATACCTTGCACAGACTCATTTTTCTTCCGTTGAAACCAAAACTGATTTCATGGGTATTTTCCACTCCCACTGGGCACAGCCTGGCCCCTCTAAAGTCTGAAGGACTGTAAACTTGTCCTTTTGCTTATTACGTTTAGAGACCCCTGCCTTAGATGATCAGGTTAAACTTTTTAGCTATTTATCTAAAAATGTATTTTTTTCCAAAAGCCTTCAATTCCAGAGGTGGTAATAGTGCAGTAAGCGAGGGGGAGATCTCTCCAGCAGGGACTCTGCCTTTTATAAGCATTTTTTTGTTTTATTACAGAAGGGTTAGTAGCATCAGGTTTTTATTTCATTTTTTAAATGTTTACTGTACAGGGTGCTGGTAAAAACAAAAACCCTGATAAAGGTTAACAAGTCTCCAACGCCTATAGCAGATTACAGCATTATCTTCTGGCAAATGGCTCTCTGGGGAGTTGAACTAGACTGTAGCAATCGGAATCTGGAGCAGCTGTGCATGGCAGCCAATCCACTTCTAGCTTTAATTTTCAAAGCTTAGCTGAACATGAAGCTGATGGGTTACTATGCACAACTGTAGCAAGGTTGTGTCTGCTCCAGCTTTAGTAAATTCACACCAAATGCCTTCCAGTAGATCGCAGCAGTGTTCTTTGTTTCTACTATGCACTTTTGGTGCATTCATATTTTTAAAAACCTTCCTACTGTTTAGCATCACTTGGGCTGATTACTTTTTCAGGACTTATCTAATGTAGGGTGCAGAGTTTTCTCAGCTGTCGGGATCTGTCCACGAATACATTTTAGCAGATTGAATTGGAGGAATAATGTACCGGTATATTTCAGAAATGCAGATGATTACTTCTATCCAGTAATGGAAAAATGTATTAAAGTGCCAGAGCAAGTGGATCAGTTCTGCTTTCCCACCATATCTAGCTCAAATGAATTCAGGGTTCAGCTTGGGGGGGGGGGGGGGGGAATGTGTATTCTATAGGATCTATGGATCATAAAGTGTTGGGTCAATTTAGAGGAGGTATTTTGTAACATACAGTACAGACCAAAAGTTTGGACACACCTTCTCGTTCAAAGAGTTTTCTTTATTTTCATGACTATGAAAATTGTAGATTCACACTGAAGGCAACAAAACTATGAATTAACACATGTGGAATTATACATAACAAAAAAGTGTGAAACAACTGAAAATATATTTCATATTCTAGGTTCTTCAAAGTAGCCACCTTTTGCTTTGATTACTGCTTGGCGGCACACTCTTGGCATTCTCTTGATGAGCTTCAAGAGGTAGTCACCTGGCGCAGCACACCATCACTCTCCTTCTTGGTCAAATAGCCCTTACACAGCCTGGAGGTGTGCTTGGGGTCATTGTCCTGTTGAAAAATAAATGATGGTCCAACTAAACGCAAACCGGATGGAATAGCATGACACTGCAAGATGCTGTGGTAGCCATGCTGGTTCAGTATGCCTTCAATTTCGAATAAATCCCCAACAGTGTCACCAGCAAAGCACCCCCACACCATCACACCTCCTCCTCCATGCTTCACGGTGGGAACCAGGCATGTAGAGTCCATCTGTTCACCTTTTCTGCGTCGCACAAAGACACGGGGGTTGGAACCAAAGATCTCAAGTTTGGACTCATCAGACCAAAGCACAGATTTCCACTGGTCAAATGTCCATTCCTTGTGTTCTTTAGCCCAAACAAGTCTCTTCTGCTTGTTGCCTTTCTTTAGCAGTGGTTTCCTAGCAGATATTCTACCATGAAGGCCTGATTCACACAGTCTCCTCTTACCAGTTCTAGAGATGTGTCTGCTGCAAAAGGTGGCTACTTTGAAGAACCTAGAATATGAAATATATTTTCAGTTGTTTCACACTTTTTTGTTATGTATAATTCCACATGTGTTAATTCATAGTTTTGATGCCTTCAGTGTGAATCTACAATTTTCATGGTCATGAAAATAAAGAAAACTCTTTGAATGAGAAGGTGTGTCCAAACTTTTCGTCTGTACTGTATATTTGTCGACTTCTTTGAGCTTCGATTTGGATGTTCAAAACACATTCCTATTTTATTACCTACTCATATATTCATTGTTAAAAAAATAAAAAATTCTCAGGTTCATAGGTTTGTCAGACAAAATCCACGTTTCTCTGTCTTTGAAATTCCCCCTTTTTTTTCCCCATTAAATCTTATTTACACAGCAAAATGGCCAAACTGGAAGAGCTGGAGGAGATAGATATCAGTGGAAACAAGCTGAAAGCAATACCAACCACCATTATGAACTGCAGACGTATGCACACTGTCATCGCCCACTCCAACTGCATAGAAGTCTTCCCTGAAGTTATGCAGCTTTCAGAGATCAAGGTCAGTGAAGTTCATCACACTTATAGTGTCAGTCTCCAAAAAGCCAATACTTTTCAGTTTCAGAATTGTAGTTTAACAGATGTAATCAGTTGCATGAAGCAAAATACTAATGTTTGTGTTCTTCTTTTTGTACTATAAAAACAATATCTTTTTTTTTTTGGTATTTGAGACATGAACAATGCCGCAGTCGGCAAGATTTAAAAGTGCCAGATTAAAAAAATTAACAGTAATCAAAACAACCAAGCCTTGCATTTAAGTGCAAAGGACGGATTTGGGGTCTTATAGACCCCCGATCCCTCCATAAAGAGTACCCATCGCTGCCTATTACTGTCACAAGGGATGTTTGCATCCCTTGTGACAGCAATAAAAGTGATCAAAAATTTAAGGGGACAGGGTAAAAAAAAAAAAATCGAAAGCACACCATCTCTCAGTGCTCGCACACAGAAGCGATCGCATATGCAAGTCGAGCAAATGTAAACCATGTTCAAACCACACGTGAGGTTTCGCCACGAGAGCGAGCAATAATTCTAGCACAAGACCACCTCTGTAACCCTAAACAGGTTAGAAGCTTCACTGTGACATAAAATATTGCAACGATCTGCATTTTATTCTATAGGGTCTTTGCTATAAAAAAAATATATATACATATATATTTTGGGGGTTCTAAGTAATTTTCTAGCACAAAACGCCAACAAGTGCCAGAAAAAAGCTTAGGCATGAAGGGGTTAAAATTATAACGCATGTCACCAGCACACCAATGATCTCCAGAGTAGGTCCAAAGCTTCATCTTAATTAGACGCAATGTTTTCCAGCCGGTGGTTACTGCAGCATTCCTTTACATTCACAGCCATAATGGGTTAATAAAATGGACACCAGAGAAAACTAACAGAGGAACACTGTATGCTTATGGTCCATTTTGTAACTGTTGGTTGTAATCTCACATTACTAATCTATTTGTTTAAAATGTCATATTTAAAGAATGGCATTTTCCTCCCCGCAAGAAGAAAAATTTAATAGCATGGGCACTTTTACAGCAACGTGGTGCAATTTACCATGATTGATGAACAGTGTACCAACGGGTTACCTGTGCTTTGCCATAAACTTCTATTGTATTGGACAGTTTTGGTGCTTTTTATGAAAACACACTAAAACCGCCCAATGCAATAGAAGTCTATTGCAAAGCGCAGGTCACCCACATGAAACTCGCAGGTACGCGCTGCACCCGCAGTGCGGGGAAATTGCATCGCATCTGTGTGAATGTGTGTGTCTCCTGTAAAAAGTACCGTACATCCATTTTGGAGAAAATCAATATTTCACTTCCTGGAGCCAGTACAGTGCTTGTAATGTCCACTCTTCTATGTTCTTGTCAGGTACAACCCCTGGAAAAAAGTATGGTATCACCACTTTTAGGAAATGTTCATTCAATTGTGTAGAAAAATAATTAATCACAGATATGCTTTAAAACTTTTAATATTCCAACCTTCTGGCTTTAAGAAACACTTACAAATAAAAAAATAACGTAAAACTGTAGTCAATTTTACAGCTCAAGCAGAGGGAAAGTAATATGGAATAACTATGTACTTTGCAATTCTAAAACAAACATCTGCATCAGTATACTGTAAATCTGCTAATTAGTCTGCAGGTAAGCGTGCTTGCACACCTTGGTTTGCTGTTGCACTAACCTGATTGACATGAATTGTGGCTCCAACAGAAGAGATGTCAGTTGAAACAAAGGATTATAAAACTTTGGATGTTTTTTTTTTCTCAGTCAGCTGTGTCTAAAATCTGGACCAAGTACAAATCAAATGGGAAGGTTGTTGAAAGAAATGGGATTTACATAGAGAAAAGCCAAACGAAAACCATCATTAACACCTAAATAGAAAAAAAAACAAGGTTACAGTGGGCTAAAGAAAAGCAATCCATGGATTGGATGAAAGTGATATTCAGGGATAAATCACAACTCTGAATTGGGCAGGGTGATCATGCTGGGACTTTTGATTTGTGCTGTTACAATGAAAAGTATGAAGACTGCCTGAAGAAAACATGCAAGTTTCCACAATCATTGATATGAGGTTGCATGTCGGATAAAGGTACGGGGGAGATGATGGTCAATAAATGCACACGTTTATATTGAGATTTTGGACACTTTTCTTATTCCATCAACTGAAAGGATGTTTGGTGATGACATCATTTTTCACGAAGATAATGCATCTTGCCAAAGCGCAAAACAAATAAAAACTTTCTTTCAAGAAAGACATATAACGTCAATAGCATGGCCTGCAAATAGTGTGGGCCTCAATGCAATTGAAAATCTATGGTGGAAATTAAAGAAGGTGGTCTATGGCAAGGCTCTAACCTGCAAAGCTGATCTGGCAACTGCAATAAGAGAAAGTTGGAGTCAGATTGATGAAAACAGTTTGTCGATGGTTAAATCCATGCCTCAGAGAATTCAAGTGGTTATAAATTTAATTATTCCATAATATTTTGCTCAGATTTGAGTGATTCCATATTTGTTTCCTCTGCTTTGCAATTGACTACAGTTTTTTTTTTTTTTTTTTTTTTTTTTTTTTTTGTGTTTTTCGTTTTTTTTTTTCTACACAATTAAACAATTGAATGCACATTTTCAAGATTGGTGATTCCATACTTTCAGTGGTTGTATGACACATGTACCTGGTTTCCAGGTCTTTGTAAAGTAAGACAAATGCACTTCGTTGAAGTCTGGTGTCAAAGAATAAGGAATCTGCATGTGCACCTGTGCCAAGCTCAAGATATGAACTACCATTATTCCCTATGGACAGGATATGCAAGATTTAAAGAGCAGCAGGGAATGCAATACATGATAAACAATGCAAAAAAAATTGATGTTTCTTTGTCTTAATCATACAGTAGAGGACACAGGCTGGATATTCATAGACCCTGGGTTATACTGTAAACTAGTCCATTTTATTTAGCATAATTTTGCTGGACCTCGATAAGGAACTGGCGACACCGACGAGTAAGACAGATTTAACCTGTACTGGACTGATCTGAAGCCTAATTTTCCACAGGTTTCCGAAATAGTTCTACGATAAAATTGTAAGGGGACAGGGAATTTGTGTATATTTTCTCGTGTAGTGTTTTTTAAACTTGGCATTAAAAATCAACTTTCAGGTGTCTGCACTCTAACCTTCCCTTCACTTAGAAAAATCTCGAAGTGCCTGGACACAGTCTAGGCCAAGGTCCTTTCTTCAGAAAACAAAATTAATTGTTTTAAGATCTCATGCTTGGATCCAAAGATCTAAGACATCCTCAATGAAATTCCCTGAAGGTTATGGGCCTCAAGTCATTTGAAGCCTTCACTGAATTCCATTCAAAGCCTCTCCATTGTAAAAACTTGTTGTCCTGGAACAGGGACACTTTTTCTCTTGACCTCCCAATGCTCCTCTCCAGTCAAGCAAGGAACCCTCTAGCTTGGTGGGTTTCCTATCCAGCCTTGACATTTGGGAAGTCATTTGTACCCCACCAAGGAGGGTGGATGACAGATATCTTCCTCACAGCAAAGCTCACTGTTCAACATCCTGGAACTTAAAGCAATAAAGGTAGCTCTGAGTTTACTGGACTCCCATTCGGTGTCACTTGATCAAGGTAAATTCAGACAATGCCCCAGCAGCCTTCATGGCAGAAAGCCTGATTATCTCATAGGTGGAGAAACACTGTCCAGCCCTCCCTGCTGTTTACATCTCAACAGTGGATAATTGGAAGGTGGATTAACTCACTCCTGGACCAAGGGAAATGGGCTTTTCATCCTGACATCTTCCGTCTCCTATGTTAGAAATGGATCTCTCCAGATGTGGACATCCTGGCCTCGCAGTAAAAGTTACCTATTCGTAGCCAGGCCAAGGATCCTCTAACACGGACATTGGTTGCTCTGAAAATTCCCTGGAGCCTATTCTAGTTTATAAACTTTTCTTCCATTCCAAATTTTGGCTCTGCAAAATAGAACAAGAGAAAAGATTCTAATTGCACCAAACTGGCCCAAGTGAATGTGCTGCACAGACATAATCAAACTTATAGGAAATTACCCCTGGTCTCTTCCAAACAAGCCAAAACTTCTGTCTCCGCACTCCTGCTCCAATTTGCTTCTCAGTCCTTATCTTTAACGACATGGCTGTTGAAACCTAGGTCTTGATTGACACTGATGTCTTTTTGGTGCCATCTTTCACACATTGCTCAAAGCCAGAAAAGCCGTTTCCAGAATAGAAAACCTTCTTTGACATGTGTGAACAGACACTTCAACCCCAGAGTACACTCTGTGCCTTGCATTCTGGCCTTCGTACAGTTAGGAACTGACCAGAATTTGGCTTTCGGTAAGGGACACGTTTTGGCCTTATCCATTTTGTTTTTGAAAAACCTTTTGGCTCAAGTTTCCCTTGTTAAAAAAAAATAATAAAAAAAAACTTTATTTGGGTGTTTCTCAATTAGACCACCCTTACATCACCATGTTCTTCCTGGAATCATTAATTGGTTCTCTCCCCTGCAGGAACTACCCTCTGAACTAATCGGGGAAACTTTTTTTTTTTGTTTTGTTTTTTTGGGTGATCTTTCCTACAAAGTGGCTGCCTTAGTGGCCATCATATCTACCAGCGATGTCTCTGAAATGGCAGCCCTCTTTTAACCACTTCGCGCCAAAGGACGTCATATGATGTCCTGGACTTTGAGTGGAGATATCCCACTACAGCTACAGACATCATTCAGATATCCATCTTTTCAGCCGGCGATTCTGTGCACCATAAGAACGATCATAGCGGCAATTCCACCGTTTGATTGTTCTTATAGGTGACGGAAGGGGACATCCCTCCCGCCGCCATCCGGTGCTTCTCCGGGCTCTCCCGTGCCATCGGGGACCGGGAGAAACGATCTGCCGGCGCCGGATGGAAAGCAGAGATGTTTTTTGACCGTTGGTGGCCAGGGCGCGACGTTATGACAGCACGCCCACATACCCGGAAGTAAACAAAACCGCAATAGCGGCTGTTGGCATGAGATCTGTGTGTGTTTTTTTTCACAATCTCATGCTTTCCGGCCTGGAAGAGATGTGGGGTCTTATTGACCCCGCATCTCTCCATAAACAGTACCTGTCACAAACCATTCCTATTACAAGGGACGTTTACATTCCTTGTAATGGTAATAAGTGATACAAAAAAAGCTGTAAAAAAATAAATAACAATTTTTAAAAACGCCCCTGTCCCCAGTAGCTCGTGCTCAGAAGCGAACACACATGCAAGTCCTGTCCACATATGTAAACGCTGTTCAAACCACACATGTGAGGTATCGCCGCATACGTTGGCGCGCCACCAACAATTCTAGCACTAGACCTCCTCTGTATCTCTAAACTGATAACCTGTAAAAAAAAAAAAATCTCCATAGGCGACGCTTAATTTTTAAGTACTGAAATTTGGTGCCATTCCATAAGTGTGCGCAGTTTTAAAGCGTGACATGTTATCTATTTACTCGGCGTAACATCTTTCACATTATACAAAAAAATTTGGCTAACTTTACTTTTTGTTGGGTTCTGAGTAATTTTCTAGCAAAAAAAATATTTTTGCATGTAGAAGAGGAGTGCCAGAATAGACCCGGTAAGAAAGTGGTTAAGGAGGCATTCCTGATCCTTCACAAAGACTAATGTCACAGCAGGGAATATTCCCTCATCCTTTAAATGTGTGGATTTTTTTTTTTTTCGTTCAACCCACTGGGGTTACAGACTGGTAGGTGTTTACAGGGCATTCAGACATTAGGTCTGCTTCCAAGGTTTTCAAGGCTTCTACCTGTTCTTTGTTCATTTTACAAGTTCTACCAGGTGGATGTTGTAGCTTCTGCAAAAGCTTTTGGCCACAAGGTAGCGCTTTAAATTGGGTCTGTTGACCGTGTTATTGTTGGGCCTGTTGGCACAGTTTACATTGTTGCTTATTCGTTGTTTAGAGATGTCAGAGTTTATGAATATCCATCTTGCACAGTACGATAAAGAGAAAAAATTGACTTGCCTGTACATTTTGTATCTTGGGGTACAGTACACAAAATACCCTCCCCCTCCTGTTCCTATTTTACTCTGCATTGCTTTCTACAAAACGCTGAGTGGGGTAAGGTTATAGCCATACACCCAGGGAGTCCTTTCCAGCAAAGGTTTGCCAGTGTCCAGTCACCTTAAGATCGCATTATCTAACCCAGTGTCTATGTATTCAGCCTGTTCTGTACTGTACTCCAAGATGTGCAATTTTCAAGTAAGTCAAAATTCCTTTTTTTTTGTTCAGGACGTCATCATTCTACAAGGTCAGCGCTATGTTCCTTTTTTTATAATATAAGCACAGGGTTAATATTTCAACAATGGATTTCATGTGAATAAATGGAGCCCTTCGTCTGAGAGACATGTTTGTGTGCCCAGGGAGTGATGGGTGTTCTTTCAACTGTCCTGCAAGAATCAATGACGGTCTGAGAGATGCAGCGCCTGTACAAATTGTCCCACATTAAAGTGGTTGTAAACCCTGTTACACCGCTTTTACCTACAGGTAAGCCTATAATGACGCTTACCTGTAGGTACCGTGAATTTCTCCTAAACTTGCACAGTTTAGGAGATATTCACTGTATCCTCATGTGATGTCATTGGCACATGCGCACTGAAGAAACGGCCTGATTGTGCCGTTTCTTCAGTACCCGTGCCGTGACTAGCGACTTCAACGGCACCGGAAATAACTTCGGGAGACACAGCGCCGGTCACAGCAGTATGCTGGGACCGCTGCAACAGCTTTGATCTAAGGTAAGTACTTCATAATGAGCTAGTATGCGATTCATACTAGCTCATTATGCCTTGGAAAAAACGCAGGATCCTGGGGACAAGGTATGTAACCTGGAACAGGATCCTAAGATGCAATCTCGAGTGTGGCTCGGGGTTACCGTTAATGGTACGGAAATTTAACCCCAAGCCACACTTGGAATTACAGCCAGGGAGGTTAAAGTGGTTGTAAACCTCGGTGATGGAATCTGAGCAAAGCACATATCTGCAGTGTTTACTTATCGCTCTCCAAAGCTCAATGTGGGTTCTCTCTGGTGCGTTGTTCCTCTGTTATCAGCATGAGAAATTTTCCCAACACACAAGATAAACGTGAGTTGGGAGGGGAGAGCTCAGAATTGAGCTGGTCTAGTCCCAACATCGTTCCTTCTGTGTTGAGGTGGGGGTGTGCCGTTCCTCCATGCAGCACTTGCACACTGTAACTGCAGTATCTCCACTATCTGCTCTATGCTGCAGACAGATTTTTAACAGGGTCTGCCCTTTAGAAAGGGTGCAGAGGAAAAGGCTGCAGATAAACAAGTAAAACCTATTTAGAGGATTTCTTTCATCTCTGTATCATCTGAGGCTGTTCACTTCTTCACTGAGTATATGTGAGGGTTTACAGCCACTTTAATGCTTAAAGCGTATCTTAACCTTAACATCCTCCTCCCATGCTCATCTCCAGGATTTCTCCAGAGCCTCTCCCATCCTCTGGAACTCACTACCCCAACCTGTCCGGCTATCCCCTATTCTTGCTACCTTTAGGCGATCCCTGAAAACTCACCTCTTCAGGGAAGCTTATCACGTCTCCAACTAAACTTTTACCACTTCATCAGCTCATTCCCCACAGTTACAAACCTTTTGTATCACCTGCCTCACCCTATTGGATTGTAAGCTCTTCTGAGCAGGGCCCTCTTAATCCTTTTGTATTTTATTGTAACTGTATTGTCTCCCTTTTATATTGTAAAGCGATGCATAAACTGTTGGCGCTATATAAATCCTGTATAATAATAATAATGACATAAAACATTTGTACAATTAAAGTTTAGCCGTGCTTAACCACTTAAGGACCGCCTCCTGCACATATACGTCGGCAGAATGGCACGGCTGGGCACAAGCACGTATATATACGTCCTGTACTTGTACCCAGCCGTGGGTCGCCGGCGCGCGCCCGCGACCTGGTCCGAAGCTTTGGGACCGCGGGTCCCGCGGACCCGATCGCCGCTCGAGTACGGCGATCAGTCCCCGGAGCTGAACGGGGAGAGCCGTGTGTAAACACGGCTTCCCCGTGCTTCACTGTGGCGGCGTATCGATCGCGTCATCCCCTTTATAGGGGAGACACGATCGATGACGTCACACCTACAGCCACACCCCCCTACAGTTGTAAACACTCACAAAGTGAACCCTAACTCCTACAGCGCCCCCTGTGGTTAACTCCCAAACTGCAACTGTCATTTTCACAATAAAGAATGCAATTTAAATGCATTTTTTGCTGTGAAAATGACAATGGTCCCAAAAATGTGTCAAAATTGTCCGAAGTGTCCGCCATAATGTCGCAGTCACGAAAAAAATCGCTGATCGCCGCCATTAGTAGTAAAAAAAATAAAAATGCAATAAAACTATCCCCTATTTTGTAAACGCTATAAATTCTGCGCAAACCAACCGATAAACGATTATTGCGATTTTTTTTTTTTTACCAAAAATAGGTAGAAGAATACGTATCGGCCTAAACTGAGGGAAAAAAAAATTATATATGTTTTTGGGGGATATTTATTATAGCAAAAAGTAAAAAATATTGCATTTTTTTCAAAATTGTCGCTCTATTTTTGTTTATAGCGCAAAAACTAAAAACCGCAGATGTGATCAAATACCACCAAAAGAAAGCTCTATTTGTGGGGAAAAAAGGACGCCAATTTTGTTTGGGAGCCACGTTGCACGACCGCGCAATTGTCTGTTAAAGCGACGCAGTCCCGAACTGTAAAAACACCTTGGGTCTTTAGCCAGCATATTGGTCCGGGGCTTAAGTGGTTAAATGGGGTGTCTTCAAAGTTTTTTCTTTTTTTCCAGACCGAACATTATTAGCAAGTACCGGAAAAAAACGATTTTCTTGTCACTTTTTTGTGAGCACAAATGGCCTTCTCCACTTTGTGTAAACTACCAATCACATCACTCTCTAAAGTTAGAAAGTCCAGCATGTATGCCAACTATGGATCACTCAATAGATGCAGTATATATGTGAATGTAGCCGCTTGGACGAAAATTTGACTTTGAACATGTCTGCCTTTATTTCTCTTACGTAAACGACTAATCCTTCCACTCAGCATGTAACAGAGATAAACAATGTTTTTGCTTCCAGTTCATTTCATAGGAGGTGATAAGGACGCTGCATTTTTTGCAAGATCTAGAGATATTATTTGTACTTGCTAAAAATGTTCTTGGCCTGATAACTTAAACTAATGTAGCCACCACATTTAAGTAATGATGAGCTGCAATATGACATTTTTGATCTTGAGTTTGGTTTATTTAAGTAGTCTGTTTTAGGTCTCGTGCACGTTTTAAATGCTGTCAAATGCACAGTGCCTTTCCACTCCTTTGAGGCTATATACAGCTACCAGTAAGAGTGAGTGACTGCACAGCCGCATGTCCGTCATACTCGTGTAAATGCTGGCTGCTTCTGCATCAGCATTTGGGGCCCAATCACCTCAAACCGTGGTGCAGAAAAGAATGGTCCCATGCATGTTTCCGCACCGAATATGAACTCTGCCTTGTGAGAGTGTGCAAGTGTCAATGAATTGGATTATTGTCACCCCAAAGGCTGGATTTGCTGCATTTGTCAGCCAAATCACATAGTGCCGCAGTATCTTGGGGTTTGGTGCAGCATTTTCTGAAAAAGTAGTGCTTGAATACTACTTTCGTTTCCCAGTAAGTTTTGCAGCCCATTCAAATACATGGACTGTCAAAACTGGAGCGTGTGCATTCTGGGGTGAACTGGCCCTTTACCCTTGCAAATTTACCACTTTTTTGAGTTTGCATGCAGAAGCAGTTGCCATTTATACTAGTACATCTGCATATAGCATTTTACTTCTATTGATGGTTGTAGAATCTGAAGAAAAGCACCAGGATTTTTTTTTTATTGCATATATGTGTGTCTGGTGTGAGGCCTTAAGGAAATTCTAGAAAACTTGACCTGTCTGTGGTACTTGCTGGAATATACACTGTTGTAAAATGTGCGTCATTGGAAAATGGTAGAGGCATTGGATTTTAAGCCACTGAACCCAAATAGGGAAAAGAAAAAAATGTAACAGTTATATCCCGGTAAATGGTTTTCAGGGAAATATTAAAATAACACAACAGTGCTTATTTAGCAAGTACTGCAACATTAGGGCTCATGCAGAGAAGTATGGTGAGGAGGCGCAGGTGATGTGTACAGCCAACCCTAGAAGTGAATGACTGTATGCGGGTGAACATCTATGCTTTCTTGCATTGTCACTTGCGAAAGAGGTATTTCCTGAAGACAGAACTTTCACATTCGGAAATATGTCATACGTGCATGCGCTTGTAAATACAGATACAAGAAAGCAAATGTGTATACCTGAGTACAAGCACAAACAGCCATGCACTTTTATGGCCAATAGTATGCACCACCCACAGCTCCTTGGAGAAGTGTTTTTACACTTGAGCTCATTTGCACTTCTTACTGTCCCATGAGCATGCATGAGCCCTTAATGTTGTCTTTTACAGACTAATACTTTGCAATTTCCTGGTAAATTTCATGACCGCTTATGCAGTAGCAAGACTTGCTGACCTACATAATTTTATAATCGAAGATGGCTAATTTAAACTTTCTTTTTCAACATCTTAGTGTGTGGACTTGAGTTGCAACGAACTGAGTGAAATTACATTGCCTGAAACTCTCCCTCCCAAGCTACAAGAACTGGACTTGACTGGCAATGCACGGCTGCTGTTGGACCATAAAACCCTGGAGCTGCTTAAGTGAGTGGCCTTTGCTTTGTCATGTGATTTTCCACTTCATATTGCAGCATATGACAATACATTAGGGAAAAGCATACAATACAGCTGGGGGCAAACACTACTTTTACTAGGAAAAACTGTATGGCATAATTGAACAGTTATGTAATGATACCTGGAACGCAATGTGAACCGAACAGACAAGTGTAATGTTGCTTTCCGACCTTCAGTGCCTTTCCTGAGGACAAATTGCATAAGTGGTCATGTTTCTTTTATCCTGGTGGGGGGGGAAATGGTAAATGTTGTATCTAGCAGTGTTGTATGTCTACATTGTATTATTCTCCAAGCCAACCTGCAATTTATTTTAAATATGTTGAAACACAAGATGTGCATTACGGTCTTTGGCTAAAAAGCCTTCCCCTTTTTGTATGCCTCTGAAATTTGTTATTTAGAATCTAGATAGACCTAACTTTAGGATTAAAGCATTGCCTTTAATAAGTGATTCCAACATTGAATGGGTGCACATACATTTTGTGGTTATTAATGGCTGACATTTTTTGTTTATCCATTTAGGCTGTATTAATAGATTCAGGTAGTCCTCTTGTCACTTGGGGCTTGCTTATCACACTGACAGTGAATATTGTATGCATGTGTAAAACCTGGACAATGCATGTGGAAGGTAGTAATCACCACTATAACCGTGATCGCCACTAGCATTCGGGTCCCAAGTGCAGCGGCTGCCCTGTTAGCACAGGAGGTCTCACTCAGCACAGGCAAACCCTTTACAACCACTTTATGCTACAGGTAAGCCTGTAGGATATGTCCTAAATCTGCACGGTTTAGGAGATATCCCCTGTCCCCTGCATGTGCCGATGTCATTGGCACATGCGCACTGGGGCAAACTGAAGCAATGGCAAGTATGTGCCATTGCTTCAGTCCATGTGCAGTACTGGCGGTTCCCGCACGCATGCATCACAGCTCCGGCCAATCACGGCGCCGGATCCGCGATACCTGGACATAGGCACCTGGAGAGATGTCGGCCAGAGGACGGCTGCAGGAGCTTCGGATCTGAGATAAGTAATACATAAGGAATTAGTATGCTATGCATACTAGCTCATTATGCCTTTGTCTTGCAGGTTTTTTTTGTTTTTTTTCTTGTGGTTTACAACTACTTTTCGAGAACACTTTGATGGATCAAAAAACACTGCCTTAGGAAAGTCCAGTTGTGGCACCCTTTTTATTTCTATACAATCTTGAGGTACCCCATTCAAAAATGTAAAAAACTGAACTAATAATTTCACACTTTGCTGCAGCATCCATACACATAGGACATCCAATATTAGAGGTGATTTTTTCTTAAAAAGCAATAGACATTTGCACACTGGTATGGACTAGTATTGCAGTGTTTCTCTTCACCCACAGGCAATTTTTAGGCATTTTTTTTTTCAAGGCACCCCTAAAGAACCATAAGTCACTCTCTGGTTGAAAAAAGACCTAAGGAATACAAAACCTTCCCTGAGTTGATGAGGTGGGCTGGGCTTAAAGAGATACGTACAGGTACGTGATTGTGCCCAGCCGTGCCATTCTGCTGACGTATATCGGCGTGAAGGGGTCCTTAAGTGGTTAAATGGTCTCCTGTCTGGTTCAGTAGGAATCACAATCATGGGAAAGACTGCTGACCTGACAGTTCTGCAGAAAACCATAATTTCCCTCCATAAGGAGGGAAAGCCTCAAAAGTTAATTTCAAAATAAGTTGGATGTTCCCAAAGTGCTGTATCAAAGCACATTAATAGAAAGTTACGTTGAAGGGAAAAGTGTGGAAGAAGGTGCACAAGCAGCAGGGATGACCGCAGCCTGGAGAGGACTGTGAAGAAAAGGCCATTCAAAAGTGTTGGGGACTTTCACAAGGAGTGGACTGAAGCTGGAGTCGGTGCATCAAGAGCCACCACACACAGACGGATCCTGGACATGGGCTTCAAATGTCATATTACTTTTGTCAACCCACTCCTCAACAAAGTCAGAAGAGTCTTACCTGGGCTAAAGAAAAACAGACCTGGTCTGTTGCTCGTTGGTCCAAAGTCTTTTCTGATGAGAGCAAATTTTGCATCTCATTTGGAAACCAAGGACCCAGAGTATGGAGGAAGAATAGAGGCACACACTGCAAGATGCTTGAAGTCCAGTGTGAAGTTTCCACAGTCTGTTGATTTGGGGAGCCATGTCATCTGCTGGTGTTGGTCCACTGTGCTTCATTAATTTTGCGGTCAACGTAGCCGACTACCAGGAAATTTTGGAGCACTATGGGGTTGCTGACTTCATTTTCCAGCAGGACTTGGCACCTGCCCACACTGCCAAAAGCACCAAAACCTGGTTCAATGACCGTGGGATTACTGTGCTTGATTGGCATGAAAACTCGCCTGACCTGAGCCCCATAGAGACTCTGGGGCATTGCCAAGAGAAAGATGAGACATGAGACCGAACAATGCAGAAGAGCTGAAGGCCGCTATTGAAGCATCCTGGTCTTCCACAACACCTCAGCAGTGCCACAGGCTGATAGCTTCCATGCCACGCCGCATTGAGGCAATAATTGCTGCAAAAGGGGCCCAAACCAAGTACTGAGTACATATTCATGCTTATACTTTTTTGAGGTCCGATATAGTTCTATGTACAATCCTTGTTTTATTGATTGCATGTAATATTGCAATTTTCTGAGATTGTGGATTTGAGGTTTTCATGAGCTGGAAGCCATAATCATCACAATTATGACAAATCACGGCTTGAACTATCTTGCTTTGCATGTAATATTAGTTTCACATTTTTAAGTTGCATTAGTGAAATAAATGAACTTTTGCACAATATTCAAATTTTTCGAGTTACACCTGTAGATGAATATGTTGCTATATAACGTGCTCTTCAAAGAAAAGTCCACATCTCAAAGTGTCAAAAAGAGAAAATCCATGAGTGCTCTTATTGTGAATTAAACAACATCCATGCTTTAAATGATGCTCTTCTCAAACAAGAAAGGAATTATGCGCCTCTTACCAGAAGTAATGGATCCCAGATGATGGGGATCACACGCGCTTTGTTACAATTACAAATCGGCTGCTATATTCGACCTCAAAACTAAGTAGGAATGTTCCCTCTTAGTGAGATATGGATATAACCTGAATACTAGATTATCTCATATGTTCCTGGTTCCACTAATCATCCTCTTAAATGTGCTCTCCAGCACACAGATTTCAGGAAGGAAGAGACTTTATAGTGCAGTATGTAAAAACTAACATTTTGTTTAAAATATATTGCTCTTACAAGAAATCAAACGTAAAAAGGCAGATAAGACAAACGGCCACGGACCTCGTCCTGCAGGCTGGTGCATGGTGATGTCCGATAATAAAGCTCCACCCGATGACTTTCCCAGGAAGAGCATTGACTGGGAACGGAGGCTGTGAACCCTTTCATTCCCAGTCTATGCTGCTCATGGAGAAATCGCGTTGGGTGGAGCTTTATACTGTGACGTCACCACACACCAGCCTGCAGAACGAGGTCCGTGGCTGTTTGTCTTATCTGCCTTTTTACGTTCTCATATTGCACTTGCAAGAAATCAAATGTAAAAAGGCAGAAAAACACAGCCGCGGACCTCGTCCTGCAGGGACGGAGGCTGGGAACGGAGGAGATCACAGCCTCCCTTCTCAGTCGATGCCTCTTACGGGGAAAGGCATCGGGTGGAGCTTTAGTCTAACATCAGCATGCACCAGTGCAATATGATATTTTAAATGTCAGTTTTTACGTACTGCACAATGAAGTCTCTCCCTTCTGGAAATCTTTGCCGAAGAGCACATGTAACAGGATGATCGGTGGAACCAGGAACATATATCTCTTATACAGGTTATATCCATATCTCACTAAGGGGGATCATTCCTCCTGGAGTTTTGAAGTGGAACATCGCAGCTGATTTCTTAATTATAATAAAGCGTATGTGATCCCCATCATCTGGGATCCATTCCTTCTGGTAAGAGGCACATAATTCCTTTCTTGTTGGAGAGGGCCGCATTTAAAGCATGGATGTTGTTGAATTCACAATAAGAGCCCTTATGGATTATAATTTTTTTCTCTTTTTGACACTTTCAAAAGTGGACTTTTCTTTGAAGAGCACTTTTATATAGCAATATATTCATTTACATAGGTTGCACACTTATTTTTTGCATTTATGTCTTAAAGCCTAACTCCAGGTTTCATTTAATGTCCAATGGTTAATTTGAGCCAAGCTAGTTCAAAGGAACTATTTCTTTCACTAATGCATGCACCCGCTCTGAGCACTGTGTATATATAGGATCAGCTACATACAATATACAGCGCTGTGTTTAGCGGCAGCACTGGGAATTCCTGTCCTGTTCCTAGACAAAATTAAGTCTGGTTGGGTGCTGATCACAGAAAACGTTGTATTTTATGAATAAATTACAAGGCTTCCTTGGCTGAGTCCGAAAAGTGAGCGCATGATGTCTGTCTCAGCCAATCAGGGGAGGCCTTGTATTAATTCATAAAATGCAAAGGTTCCTGTGAAATGGAAGATCAGCACTCTGTTTTGTTGCAGGAATAGGACATTTGAAGTCTTTGTGCCGCTGCTGGAACACAGCGCTTTATACTATATGTAGCCGTTTATATAGAGCTTTTCAGAAGGTGCATGTATTCGAGAAGGAAATGGTTTGTTTGGACCATCTTGATCCAAGTGAAATATTTTGTTAAATCCTGTAGTCAGGCTTTAAAGCGGTAGTTCACCCCCCCCCCCGACACATTTTACCATCGAGACAGGCATTGTAGCGCGAGCTACAGTATGCCTGTCCCGATTTTTTTAACCCCGTACTCACCTTGTACTCGGACATCGTAGATTTCGGCTCCCGCGGGGAATGGGCGTGCCTATGGAGAGGGAGGATGATTGACGGCCGGCCCTGGCACGTCACTCTCCCCGAAGACAGCCGGAGCAGGTCTCGGCTCTTCACGGCGCCTGCGCACAGGCTATGCGCACGCGTCGTGAAGACCAAGCCTATTTCGGCTATTTCCGGAGAAGCGTGACGCGCCAGAGCCGGCCGTCAATCATCCTCCGTCTCCATAGGCACGCCCATTCCCCGGTATCTTCGATGGACGACTACAAGGTGAGTACGGGGGTAAAAAATTCGGGACAGGCATACTGTAGCTCGCGCTACAATGCCTGATTTTAAGGTAAAATAAATTTTTTTTTTTTTTTTTTCCGTCGATAGGGTGAACCCCCGCTTTAAAAAAAAAAAAAAAGCCTTTGTAAACCGTTCTCATTTACAGACAGGCTCTTTGAATTATTGCGTTTTTGGTTTTCTTTTCTATTACAAGTGAAGGGGTTAAGTATCCCAACTGCATGTAACCTTTTATTTACCTGTTAAACTAGTCAGTGAGGCAATCCCTTGTTGAAAGATTCCTCAGCAGCAGTCATTAAAGGTCACCTTGGTGGAATTTTACACAGGACTCTTGTTATGAGTTCTTCTTTATGCAGTTCCTGACTGACACAGCAAAAACTGAATTGGCGTTTTGTAAATTACAGTAGATATAAAGTCTACACACCCCTTTTAAAATTTTGGGTATCTATGATGTAATAAAAACAGACAAAGATAAATCATTTCAGAACTTTTTTCACCTTTTAACGTGACCTATAGACTGTACAACTTGGTTGACCAACAAACGGAAAACTTTTAGGTGGAGGGAAGTAAAAAAAAAATATCTATATCTATATCTATATATATATATATATATATATATATAATAGTTGAAAAATGTGTGCACACCCTTAACCACTTTAGCCTGGAAGGATTTACCCCCTTAATGGGTTACTAAACCTTTTTTTTTTTTTTTTTTTAAATAACAAACATATACTTTCCTCCTCCTGTGCAGTTTGTTTTGCATAGTGGCCCTGATCCTCCTCTTCTGGGTTCCCTGCAGGGGGGTGGGGACTGGGCTGGGGTACTGGTGGCTCCTCCTCTTGAGAGTCTCATCAGAGAAGCGTACTCCTTCGAGACACCCATTCGGGCACGCACCCAAGTTCTGCTGCTGCGTCTTTAGACATGCAGCATACCTTGGCCCTACATATTCCCACCCCCCCCCCCCCCCCCCCGGCTTCACTGAGTTTGATTGAGGAGCCAATGGCTGCGCTGCTATCAATCTATCCAATCAGGACACGATACATTAGCCAGAGCTGGTTAGCTCATTCCCGACGGAATTACAGGGCTTGGGTAAGTTCAAGGGGGCTCAGGGGGGCTGCTGCATGACAGGAGGTTTTTCGCGTTGATTCATTGACGCATTTCACCTTAAACCTTGAGGGTTTACAACCTCTTTAACTAAACACTTCAATACCCGCCTATAGTCATACAACATTCTGGGCTTTGTGGGGGGATATCTGAATGATGCCTGCAGCTAGAGTCATCATTCAGATATTATTCGTTAGTGCCGGCGATTCTGTGCAACAAAAGAACGATCATAGCGGCGGTTCCGCCGCTTGATCGTTCTTATGGGCGGCGGGAGGGGACAAACCCCCCCCCCCTCCCGCCGCCATCCGGTGCTTCTCCGGGCTCTCCCGTGCCATCGGGGGCCCGGAGAAAGAATCGTCCGGCGAAGGCAGGAAGCATAGAGATGACTGGTGACCAAATGGTCACCAGTCATCTTTATGACCGTCGCAGGCCCGGGCGCGATGTGATGATGTCACGCCCAGGTACCTGTAAGTAAACAAAGCCGCGATTGCAGCTAGTAAGCAACACTAATCATGAGATTGTGATTTTTTTTTCACCGATCTCATGCTTTCCAGCCTGGAGGAGAGATGTGAGGTCTTATTGACCCCGCATCACTCCATAAAGAGGACCTGTCACACACATTTCCTATTACAAGGGATGTTTACATTCCTTGTAATAGGAATAAAAGTGAAAACAAAAATGTATTAAGTGTAAAAAAAAAAATAAGTTAAAAAAATATAAAATAATAATAATAAAAAAAAACCCGCCCCGGTAGCTTGCGCGCAGAAGCGAACACACACGTTAGTCCCGCCGACATATGTAAACGCAGTTTAAACCACATATGTGAGGTATCGCTGCGTGCGTTAGAGTGCCAGCAACAATTCTAGCACTAGATCTCCTCTGTAAATCTAAACTGGTAACCTGTAAAAAAATTCAAAGCGTTGCCTATGGAGATTTTTAGGTACCGAAGTTTGGCGCCATTCCATTAGTGTGCACAATTTTAAAGCGTGACATGTTGGGTATCTATTTACTCGGTGTAACATAATCTTTCATATTTTCCAAAAAAAAGTGGGCTAACTTTACTGTTTTTAAATTTTTTTAAATTCGTGAAACAATCCCCCCTGAAAAAAGGCGCTTGAAAAATTATTGCGCAAATACCGTGCAAGATAAAACTTTGCAATGACCGTCTTTTTTTTCCCTAGGGTAGTGAATGTAATTTGGGGGTAGTGGCGCTGCCTCTACCTCACCCCCTGTGTATAATAGGGTGGGCAAGGACCCAAACTTAAGGTTTCTATAAATGTGAGCTACTAATAAGTGAACTAAAAATAATAGTTCAATATGTGAACCTCCACTTAAAATACTCGTGTGAAAGTAATAAATGTGTCAGGTGTGTTGGAATATATCAACGAGTAAATGCTGTGACTTGTGTGTGAATCTATATAAACCTTGGCAGGTGTATGCAAACCTGTCATCACACTACCACCCGCATTGACAATATTATTCCAACATTGGAATATGCTATAATCAAGTGAAAAGAAAATGTACAAAGTAAAACCAATAAAATAATTAGGTGCAGAAATAATAATCCAATTGCAACTTCAATATTGGGCTAGATGATACACCAGGCAATAAGTCGCATAAAAGAAATCGCATGGAGATAAACAATAATCTCTAGTGAGAAAGTTCAATTGTTCCAATCAGGACTTTAAAAATACGGAATCTTGCAGTGAGGAGAAGTGTTCCTATATCACAGGAAAGGATTCGCAGTGGTCCCGGTGCACCCCCACAAGGGTCCCCACTCACCAGATCCAAATCCCCGTCAGGGGTAAACGGCATGTAATCTAGGTCTCCTAGATTTCCACTGCCAATATGCCTCAGTTTAAGAAAAATAAAAGACTTGGAACCTTTCTAGATCTGGTCCAGGAAGATCTGGAAAAGATTAACTGGCATACCAAGACTACAGGCAATCCATCCCCTGATGAGCGGAGAGCACTCAAGGAACTTCGAGCAGCCGACCAAACTATAATAAAACCCAGTGATAAAGGTGGTAACGTGGTGCTTCTATCGGTGGATATGTACGAAAGGGAGGACGCCTCCTTTCCGACCAAGCCACATATAGAAAACTTGACCACAATCCCTTTGTTGATCTAGTTGAAATCATCAATGACAAACTTTTCTTAGCATTTGAAGTGACTCTTCTAACTAAAAAGGAATTGGAATATCTCCAAGTTGAGCACTTCAATTTCCCCACATTCTACATCATTCCCAAAATTCACAAACAGGATAGTCTCCCTGGGAGACCAATTGTGTCAGCCATCAGAGGCCCTTTAGAAAGTTGGCAAGTATATAGACTGTCTGATTAAAGAACTGGTTGTATTGCTGCCATCTTATGTCCGTGATACCGGAGACGTCCTGAATAAAATCTCTGACCTGGTGCTCCCCGAAGGGTCTCTCCTGGTGGGTATCGACGTAGAATCTTTATATATGTCTATACCACATGAATGGGCCATACTGGCTGTACATCACTTTTTGGACCAACGGTTCCCAACTATGGGAGCACAAAATGAATTTGTCCTCGAGCAGCTGGAATTGGCTTTAAAGAATAATTTTTCTCTTCTCAAATCAATTTTTTCAGCAACTCTGCGGTACATCAATGGGAGCCCCCTGGGCTCCAGCATACGCGTGCTTCCATCTGGGATGGTGGGATGGCTAAGGTACATCGACGATATTCTGATGGTATAAACGGGCACTGAGGCGTCGCTTATTGAATTTATGGATGAACTCGGGAACAATACCCGCAACATCAGACTCGCCTATGTGGCAGATTTACATGAGATTCCCTTTCTTGATCTGTCTATCAGAATAGAAAATGGTAAATTAACTACCCAGACTTCGAATTCAGGATTACCATCGCGAATCTGAATCCCTCTATCGGAGATTCCGTGAACGTGGGTACTCCCATCATACTTTACGTCGAGTTAAGAGATTAGCCGGTGAAAGGGTCAGGGCGGACCTACTTGGGCCCCAAGATTTAGAGAAGAATGCCCCAACGGGACCAGTGAGGTTCATTACCCCATATGGGACTCGGTGGCAAAAAGTTAGATCGGTCCTGTCCCAGCACTGGCATATTTTGACCCGATGCGAGACTCTCAAAGGCATAGTGGGGGACAAACCCTCCATTACTGCCAAAAGAGCGAGAAACCTTCGGAATGACCTAGTTCAATCTGAGTTCAGGCCTGTTCCCGATAGAAGCTGGCTCACGAACATGCCCCGGGTAACTGGCATGTTTGCATGTGGTCACTGCAGCACATGCAAATATGTGGACCGCTCTAAAACATTCCATACCTTACAAAACACTATACACATTTTTAATAATAAATGGTCTCCCTGGATTGAGCATTCCCCCCTGTTCTTTAACGCAGTCTAGACTCCCCTCGTTTGTCATATTTTATTTGATATGGTCTGATTTCAGCCTTTGACACTGTTTTGCCGTCCTTTAACATGTCTGCTAATATGGATAATATTTGAAACCTTTATGCGATATACTGGATTGTCGACTCCTTCTAATTTCTCATATGAGTTGACCCTCATTTTGTATCTGCATTGCTTGTATGGATTTGTACCACCACCTATTTCTTTAATAAAAGTTTGTAAACAAAAAAAAAAAAACATTTAGAGACTCAGAGTCTAGACAAACATTTGAAATTAGATCCTTTTATAAACTGTACCACCGCCCGGGTCCTCTACATTCTGTAATGTCCCTGCCACAAACTCTATATAAGCAAAACTAAACGCCAGTTAAGAGTAAGATTCGGGGAACATCTTAAAAGCATTAAATCAAAGGAGGATACACCTATAGCGCAACATTTCCTCCAATTTCATCAGAGTAAAACATCTGGATTGACTCTCAAGGGATTCTATGCCCGCGACCTCCCAGAACGGAGAGGAGACTATGACACGGTCCTCCTCCAAAAAGGAAAAACGTATGGATCTTTTGCCTTCAGACCCTTGAGCCGAAGGGCCCCAATACTGAATTGAGCTTCAAAATCTTCTTAGAGCCATAAATTGACTTTATAGGCCCTTGTCTCAGACGTAGCACACATTGTTCCCTTGCCTGTTCTATTGACACGGGGGGGTGAAAACATGTGCCACACATCCTTTTATACACTGCATGACAGTATACAACATATAATAACCTTAATACTGTCTGTTGTGCTTTATGCATTCCATCTATTGTCCCTATGTGATAATAGGTGACTAACCTCAGCAACTGTTTTACAGATCTGCTTTTAGGCTTTTAACACTAATGTCATCAGTATACTTGCTAACAATGCCAGCCCTAAATGAATCCCCCCCCCCCCCCTTTGACTTGATTTCTGTAGACATTAAAGTATTATGTATATAAGTGAATGGCGCTGCAAATAAATATTCAAAATGTAATAGCAACTGTCTTTATGCTAAATTGCCGTCCACTCATTTAATCAAACAGATTCATCTGTCTATTTACAAACTGCAATTTTAGTTGTGGCCACTAGATGGCAATATACAATTAATGTGTCTTTGGGTCCTGGTTTTTGATTGGCTAATCGACCCTATTTAATGATCACAATAACCCAGGCACAACATCCAGACGAAGTGACCGGTCTAGGTCACGAAACTAGTCGATGTACGATGCTTTTGCTACCCGACGACCACTGCTATGTTTACTGAAAGCCCCATAGTGTCAGTGTTATGCTCCTGTGAAACACGGAAGTGCTACAGCTTACCTTAATCTGTGGTTTTGCTTTCCTGGATCTCGAGTGCCATCTAATGGTCACTGGAGGAACACTCGTTCTAATTTTGTACCAGGAAAGACACCTTACATCTCTACACGTGTTTACAAACGCCGACTGTGTCTGCCAGGACTGCCTGAACATCACACAAGTAGACAGCTCCACCGAATGGCTTGCAGACACTTTATGGAGTGAACTGTGTCAGACTTCAGTAAGGGTAAGAACCCTCTATACATCACAGGATTTCATGATCTGCATGTGGGAACAATCTTGTGACACTACATAGGATATATATTCCTTTTGAACTAATCACCAGTTGATTGTATCCCCCCTCCTCTCTAGCCTGCATTAACACTGAGACTATTTATTGTGTCTATGCTGTTTCAAGCTGAACCTGCAGTCTAACGAGTCTAAGGGAAATGTATTACCTTCCAAGCAGCAAAATCACTTCATCTTACTTCATATTGAGGTTTGATAATTGCTTCAAGTTTGGCAGTGACGGCGATATCTATTCCCTGTATATTCATGGCAGCCACATGCCTTTATGAATGGACCTGTTTGAGCCTATTTTGCATAGGGTGCGCTTAAGGACTATTTTTTGTTTGATTTTTATCAATTTGAGATCTTGCAATTTGTTCCAGAGCATTTAGAGACATCCAGCAATCCATTGAGCACTTCCTGGACACTTTCCTTAAACTGATCGGCTGTACACATTCAATATGTGTGTTTGAATTTGCATCTGCTTCCCCCTTTTTTTCATCCAAATTAGTGGGGTCAGCCATATATATTTTTTGGCAGCGATCAGTTTCCATATTGGAGGTTTGTGTTTATCTCCTCAGTCAGTAGCGGTTGGTCTGTCTTTTAGCAAACTTTTAACCATACAACGTTGTCATTTTGCATGTAGCTTTTATAGATGACTCTACATTGGAGGAACAAGTCCCACTCGGGAGGCCTTTGTACCACCCCAGTTGGACCTGTATATATTAAACTGTGTATGTATTCATCAATAAAGTTTATCATTCCATCTGACCCGGTTGCTGATTCTCCCTCAATGACATTGAGACCTTGGTCTCATCCACCTCTTCTCTTTACCCGAGATGTTTAGTAACATAATGGGGTTAAGAAAACAATAAGTACAAAAAGAGCAAATAATTGCTACTGTAAGGGGTTCATTTTTTTTTACTGTGGGACAGTGAAAGTAATATTTACAGTAGCGATTTGCTTTTCTGTACTATAAAGGGCTAATTTTTGTTTATTTAACCCCATTATGTTACTGGCCGATCGATTATGAAAATTGTAATTGATTAATTTCATAATCTATTAGTTGTTTCTGCCCTAATTACCTATAACCTGTAAGAAATGTTGCTTTATCAGTTGTCCTGTCTTTATCTTGTCACAGCAGTAACATTCGATGTTTCAAAGTGGATCAGCCTTCATGTGGATTCTCTGCCAGTGAAGCATCTGGAGCCCCTGCTGTTTGGAGCCATGGATATGCGGAGGCCTCAGGAGTCAAGCAAAAGTATGTTTATTGTCATGCAAACACACAATGAGTCTCCAGCAGCTTGGGCTACATTGTCCAGACTGAACATTTTTAAACAGCACAACTTTTCTATTCAGATAATAAAGGTAGAGTTTGATGTGTATTATTCAGTGGTGCAGAAGAGGGGGCCCAGCAGTTCAATTAGTTATGTTCCTCTAACGTTCACAAGGCTTTAAGATTTTGTGTGGTCACTGAATTAAAATGTAGCCATGGCTGTCATTTCCGTCACTAGAACCGGTCACAGTCCCTACCCCTGTAAGTCTTAGTACATAGGCATCATGCTCCTCATTCTTTAAAATAATCCCACATGGGGCAGATAACACCTGTTGCTATATTTACATGTGACATTTTTAGACTTTTAACAGTTTAAGAAATGTCTTATTTGAGACTTGTATTGCACTTTGCATTCAAATGTGGAAATGTATGATGCACTTTAAATCTTTCGAAATTGTGTTTAGTCACATGAAACCCAAGTCTGGAAACAGCAGAGGGGGTCACAACATCAGATATTACCATGCCCTTTCTTATTTTTCCTTTGTTGGCTGTAGTTGCTGTGAGACCCAGTGTAAGCGATGCGGTCTGACTTCATAGCATACTGCAAGTACAGCCCCACATTTCATCTGCATTCATTGATGGCTGAAAAGTTCTGCTTTCAAGTGTCAGTACAGAATGATGTAAGCTAGAAGGAATGTTAACTGCTTGTCTGCCACCTGCTCTAGAGGGCTTCACAAAACTGTTCCCACAGGACCCATCCAAACAACCTCCTCTTGCACTTGTTATAGAATTGAAAATTTGGTAACATAAATTTGAATAATGTTGTGCATAGTACTCATGAAAAATGTATACATATTTTGTTTTAAGATTGATATTGGGGTTTTCTTTTATTTTTATGGGTATTCATTAAAGGCGATTTATCAAAACTGGAGCAACCATAGTTTTGGTGCATATGTGTGCGTGAAATCCAATCTGATCCCATCTTTATTTTTAAAGCCTAAAGCCCCCTCTGCACCCCCCCAAAGTAAAACCACTGTGTATTGGTAAAGCCAATCTTAACCTGCTAGTCCTTTTTCTAGTGATTTAAAAAATAAAAAACAATTTAAAGATTTTCTTTTGTTTTTTAACGGTGTTGCAACTGAAGAGCGTACATTACACATGCAAGGAAAAGAGCGTTGCTATACACAATTGGCAGTACAGAATGATGGTATACTGGTTTAGACCTCATGCACACAGGGTGACAAAAATGCCACTTTTAAGGGCACTTGACATTTTCTTTTTCGGTCTCCAAATGCCCCTCTATGTTAGCCTATGTGTCCATGCACTAACAGGCAGAAAAAAACATCACTTGCACATTCAGTTTTGGCAGAAAAAAAAAAAAACGCCCAACAAGCCTTAACGCTAGTTTAGCTTTTGAGTGTTCATTTCAGTATCCAGAATAAACAGTATCCAGAGTAAACTGATATTTTGGCCAATGCTAAAGTTTTTTGATAAATTCCCCCCATTTTGTATTGTGTAGATGATATTTATATAAATGTCTGCTCTGAAATAATTAAATTTCTTCTTTTCTTCAGGTTATGTGTTGCCTCCCTTTTGGTTAACAACTTCTGCGATAACCGAGAAGCAGTGTATGGTGTGTTTGATGGAGAGCGTAATGTGGAAGTGCCTAGCTTGCTACAATGTACTATGTGTGACATATTGGCAGATGAGCTTCAGAAGACTAAGAGTGAAGAGGAGTACATGGGGAACACCTTCCTGGTTATGCAAAGGTAATCCCGATACATTTCCACGTCTCACCATAGTTCAAAAGGAAAGTGGATCAAATGATTTCACTTTTCACTTGAAAAATTAAAGCGTGTGAACCTAGCCTTAAAACCAAAGAAAATTTGTAAGGTTGGGGGACTTGGTGAGTGTATCTCACCTCACAGGGTAAGAGGGGGAAGGAAGACTTTAAACATTTATATTCAGATAACTATGCAGCTTAACCACTTAAAGCGGGGGTTCACCCTATAAACAAAAAAAAATTAAAATACATTTCTTCTAGCATAAAATTAGGCATAGTAGCGTGAGCTACAGTATGCCTGTCTTGATTTTTTTCGCCCGGTACTCACAGTGCAATCCTCTATAGAAGATTCCGACTCCCAGCGGGGAATGGGCGTTCCTATCCAGACGGAGGATGATTGACGGCCGGCTCTGGCACGTCACGCTTCTCCGGAAATAGCCGAAATCGGCTTGGCTCTTCACGGCGCCTGCGCATAGTCTGTGCGCAGGCGCCGTATAGCGCCGTGAAGAGCCGAGACCTGTTCCGGCTGTCTTCGGGGAGCGTGACGTGCCAGAGCCGGCCGTCAATCATCCTCCCTCTGGATAGGAACGCCCATTCCCCGCGGGGAGTCAGAATCTTCTACAGAGGATTGCACTGTGAGTACCGGGCGAAAAAAATCAAGACAGGCATACTGTAGCTCGCGCTACTATGCCTAATTTTATGCTAAAATGTTGCTATGGAGGGTGAACCACCGCTTTAAGCCCTGGAAGATTTGCCATTAGATCAGGCCATTTTTTTGCGATACGGCACAGCGTCGCGTTAACCGACAATTGCGTGGTTGTGTGACGCTGTACTCAAACACAATTGTCCTTTTTCCCCCACAAATAGAGCTTTCTTTTGGTGGTATTTGATCACCTCTGCGGTTTTAATTTTTTTGCGCTATAAACAAAAAAAGCAACAAATTTGGCAAAAAAATAAAAAAATTTGGGGGAAACAATTATTTTTTTGCTATAATACCTAAAACAACATTTTGGAAAAAAAAAATTTCTTGGATGTATTCTTCTACATATTTTTGGTAAAAAAAAAATCTTAAGTGTGTATTGGTTTGCGCAAAAGTTATAACGTCTACAAAATAGGGGCTATATTATTGACTAGTAATTGCAGCGTTCTGCGTTATTGGGATTGCTGCGGACAGATCGGACACTTGACACTTTTTTGGAAGCATTAACATTTATACAGTGCTAAACATAGCCACTGATTACTGTATAAATATATAAGGAGTTAACACTGGATCAAGGGCAATGTGTTACCTTGGGAGTGTTTCTAACATGGGGGGGCTGCCTGGGGGAGGAGACTGATTGTTCCTAAGCAGTAGGAACAACTGAACAGTCTCCTCACCCCTGACAGAACGGAGATCTGTCTGTTTACATTGACAGACCTCTGTTCTGTCTCAGGAGCGATCCCAGGTGCCTGGTAGACATTGCGATAGTCGGGCACGCGCATCGACTCCGGCGTTGCGCACGCCCCCCCCAGTGCTCTTAAAGCGGCCAACGTACAGATATGAATGCTCTCCCAGGGGAGCTAACACTGGCCCTCAAGCAGGTTAATACAGTTTTAATATAAATTTTACTAATTCACATACTGAATTCATATACTGTGTGTGTGTGTGTGTGTGTGTGTGTGTGTGTGTGTGTACATTTTTCCCTCCACATGCATGTACAGGCAGATGAAACTGTCCAGCAAAATGGACACTTTTACGAACTAGAACACACTAACACTGCTGGGCGTGCTTGATTGGGTTGCAGAGACATTGTCTCAAGTAGTCTTCCAGGGCAGCATCTGAGAAAGGGCTCCTCCCACCTAAAACGGGAAACTTATCATCCACCATTTTAAAAAGCTGACGCATATCTGTGCCTCAAGTTCTTGTGTTTCCTCTGAACCAACAGGTTCAGGGGATACCTCCCTTCAGTCCCCCTCCAACGCTCTGGTGCAGCAGCAAACCGTGCTGCCTGTGGCGTCTGCGGGATTCCATCTGATCTCCACACTCCTCTCCCCTGCCTGGGTGGTCAGAGGGGTGTAGCAAGATGGTGTTGGGTGAGCCCAGGATGCCGATCGCTTCACCTCCGGTGGGCTGGTGAGGCACCTCCAGTGACACAGTTCTGCCCGGTGCTTTAACTTCCGAAAGATCAACTCTTAGTAACCTGGACACAGCATCTCCTCCAGGAAGAAAGGGTGACGCGCAAATCACAGGAAGAGTTGTGTCCACCCATACCTCTATCAGGATGGCTGGGGGCGGGCCGGAGCAGGGGCAGGGAAGTTGCATCCTCCTGTTCTTCAGATCCTGCAAGCCAGGACAGCTCCAAGGCAAGCCAGAGCATGCACAGGCCACCTCTGTACTTACCAACCACTATTCACTCAAGGTTACTAGTAGTATGCAGCAGGCTATCTGTACCCCTCTCGCACTGCAGGCAGGGCCGGAGCAGGGGTAGGAAAAGCTTTCAAGAATCATTTGTTGGATGTTTTACTTGAAGCTGATCATGTGGGATGCTGCACCATCCTGCCCTGCAGAGCCTGCGAACCAAGACTTCACAAAGGTGAGCCAGAGCATGCTGAGGCCCATTTCTGTTCTTGCCTAACCACTATGCACATAATGCTAATTGGTGGTAGCAACGATTTTTTTTTTCCAATCATACTTAAAAGGCTAAGACCAGCGGCTTGCATTCCCTCACTTTAGTAGGTGCTTCTTGTGAGGGCAAAATGGCAGCCAGCTGGGCCAAAAATCTTTTCTAAAAGTTCATAAGCAAACCTGTGGCAAAAGAATCCCTGGAAGGCTTAAAAGGATTAGTCTCCTCTGTAAAAGAGATGTCTGCCACCTTCCTCTCCCTTCAGTCTAGGGCTCAATCGGGTTGCTTGATTTTGGGTGGATCCTGCAATGTAAAATTAACTGGCTCTTGGACTAGTCCCCTATGCAAGAGCTGTATAGACAAACCTGTGCTTAATGACTGCTTGCTATCACAGGAAGGTTGTGTACTTCTGACTTCTGGCTACATTTCCAGGCTCAGTATGTCAGCAGCTTTAATTTACTACCAGGTCAAGACCTTGGGAATTGAGAGACTTTGATTGCTTCTCACCTAAGTGAGGTAATCATGTTGTTTCCTTGTACTCTTTGAGTGACTCATTCCAACTAAACATTTGGCTATGGTCAGGGAGGAGTGGACGCTGTACCTAGTATGGGTTACCAGTATCCACACCAGTTGGTGTGCTCAACCTTACACTTCTTTTACCTGAAAACCCCCAGTACTTCCGCTGGATAAATATATAAAGCCGAGCAAGTTATACCTAGGTCTTTGATTCTACTCCCTGCTTGGTGGCATAACCATCAATATCGTATGCATTGCAGATCAGTGGGTATTAAGCACTAAAGTTTAGTGTGAAACGCGTCGGTTTGCACCCCGTTTGCTGTGGCATGTATCCTGTTTTTTTTTATTTTACAATAAAAGCAACAAGTTTTTGGAATGCAGCTGTCTAGAAATCCTTCCTCCCTTTTGCATTAGCCTATGCATTGCCAGCCGTGGCTTTGGATTTGGTGAGGAGATTCTTAATTGGTATCCTTGAGCGGTGATCCTTTCTTTCTATAGGCCTGGTGGCTGAGGCTTCTCTGACTGTTTTGCATTATCTCAATATGTTATTTTGTCTCTATTTATGATATTGTTTGGACATGAACATGCACATGAAGTAGACTGATGGGTGTTGGACACCCAATCGTGGATGTTCAACTAAGTTCTGTCGCAGATCAAGGCTTTTGTCAAATACTATCTGTGACTGTTTTATGTGATACGTCTAATAATCTACTTGGTGCATGAGCCTCAGCTGCAAGTGGTCCCATTATTTGGGAGGGGTTTATTTTATATGCCTACTGTTTTAACTCTGACTATATGCGATTAGCAATATGGCTGTCTTTTTACAGAGACAACGTGTGTGTGCATGGCTTGGGGATCAGTTCTCTGGGCAGGAGCCTGACCGGGGTCCTTTTTTTTTTTTTTTTTTTTTTTTTTTTTTAAATGTACAGTCATGGCCGAAATTGTTGGTGCCCCAGAAATTTTTCAAGAAAATAAAGTATTTCTCACAGAAAAGTATTGCAGGAACACATTTTTTGCTATACACATGTTTATTCCCTTTGTGTGTATTGGAACAACAAAAAAAAGTAAATTGGACATAATGTCACACAACTCCAAAAATGGGCTGGTCAAAATTCTTGGCACCCTTAACTTAATATTTGGTTGCACATCCTTTGGAAAAAATTACTGATCAGTTTCTTCCTATAACCATCAATAAGCTTCTTACACCTCTCACCCGGAATTTTGGACCACTCTTCCTTTGCAAACTGCTCCAGGTCTCCCTTATTAGAAGGGCGCCTTTTCCCAAAAGCAATTTTAAGATCTCTCCACAGGTGTTCAATGGGATTTAGATCTGTACTCATTGCTGTCCACTTTAGAACTCTCCAGCGCTTTGTTGCCATCCATTTCTGGGTGCTTTTTGATGTATGTTTGGGGTCATTGTCCTGCTGGAAGACCCAAGACCTCGGACACAAACCCAGCTTTCTGACACTGGGCTCTACAGTGCGACCCAAAATCCTTTGGTAATTTTTCAGATTTCATGATGCCTTGCACACATTCAAGACACCCAGTGCCAGAGGCAAAAAAACAACCCCTAAACATTATTGAGCCTCCACCATATTTCACTGTAGGTACTGTGTTCTTTTCTTTGTAGGCCTCATTCCATTTTTGGTAAACGGTAGAATGATGTGCTTTACCAGAAAGTAGGGTTGTCCCGATACCACTTTTTTAGGACCGAGTACAAGTACCGATACTTTTTTTTTTCATGTACTCACCAACACCGAATACCGATCCTTTTTTTTATGTCATGTGACAGTTTTCAAATTTAAGAATGTCTCTTACGTTGGTGGTCAGTGGGAAGGATGTCTCTTGCATTGGTGGTCAGTGGGAAGGATGTCTCTTGCATTGGTGGTCAGTGGGAAGAATGTCTCTTGCATTGGTGGTCAGTGGGAAGGATGTCTCTTGCATTGGTGGTCAGTGGGAAGGATGTCACTTGCATTGGTGGTCAGTGGGAAGGATGTCTCTTGCATTGGTGGTCAATGGGAAGGATATCTCTTGCATTGGTGGTCAGTGGGAAGGATGTCTTGCATTGGTGGTCAGTGGGAAGAATGTCCCTTTACAGTCAGATAGCGAAACCATTAGGGAGCAAAATTCCAGGGTGACCACGACCAGCAGAAAGACAAGCAGCAAGCATTGGATCGTAAATCCTAACAAGTGAGGAAGGAGGTCTGCCATGCAATCATGCATGTCGCATCAGGGCACATCGAGGTACTGAGAACTGCTCTGCTCTCCACCCTCCGCCCACTCTCCGCCCGCCGCTCTCTTGTCAATAGAGAAGTATCGGACAGGGCATCGGCAGCATTTGCTCAAGTACAAGTACTCATCAGGGTACTTGGGCACGGCAGGGCACATCAGGGTATGGGGCACATCAGGGTACTGGGCACAGGGTATGGGGCACATCAGGGTACTGGGCACAGGGTATGGGGGCACATCAGGGTACTGGGCACAGGGTATGGGGGCACATCGGGGTACTGGGCACAGGGTATGGGGCACATCAGGGTACTGGGTATGGGGCACATCAGGGTACTGGGTATGGGGCACATCAGGGTACTGGGCACAGGGTATGGGGAACATCAGGGTACTGGGCACAGGGTATGGGGCACGTCGGGGTACTGGGCACAGGGTATGGGGCACGTCGGGGTACTGGGCACAGGGTATGGGGCACGTCGGGGTACTGGGCACAGGGTATGGGGCACGTCGGGGTACTGGGCACAGGGTATGGGGCACGTCGGGGTACTGGGCACAGGGTATGGGGCACGTCGGGGTACTGGGTATGGGGCACGTCGGGGTACTGGGCACAGGGTATGGGGCACGTCGGTACTGGGTATGGGGCACATCGGGGTACTGGGCACAGGGCACGTCGGGGTACTGGGCACAGGGCACGTCGAAGTACTGGGCACAGGGTATGGGGCATGTCGGGGTACTGGGCACAGGGTACGGGGCACATCGGGGTATGGGGCACATCGGGGTATGGGGCACATCGGGGTACGGGGCACAGGGTATGGGGTACATCAGGGTACGGCAGGTCACAGGGTACTGGGCACAGGGTATGGTGCACATTGGGGTACTGGGCACAGCAGGACACAGGGTACTGGGCACGGCAGGGGTACTGGGCACGGCGGGGTACTGGGCAGGGTACTGGGCACATCAGGGCTCACTTTCCTTTCAGTTTCCTTTTAAATGCAGAGTAGCGCAGGAAGCGGCTCACATCTGTAATAAGTCTAGTAATAAGAGGCTGTAATAAGTTTTTGCTGTCCTCTATCATGTTGCGCTATTACCCAGCGGCCCCTCCTCTTCTCTCCTCCATCTCAGATGATGTCGCAAGCATACGAGAGGAGGGGAGGGGCCACCGGGAACAGCGCAACATGAGAGAGGACAGTAAGAACTTATTACAGCCGCTTACATTTTGCCAAAATGTACTTGAGTAAGCCTAAATCCTTCTGGGGAAACGTCTTGTGGACAGATGAGCCCAAGATGGAGCTTTCTGGTAGGGTTGTACCGATACTAGTATCGGTATCGTGAAAAATACATATCAGCCTAAACTGAAAAAAATGTGTTAAAAAAAAAAATTGGGATATTACAGCAAAAAGTTAAAAATATTGTGCTTATTTTCAAACTTATCGCTCTTCTTTTGTTTACAGCACAAGAAATAAAAACCGCAGAAGAGATCAAATACCACCAAAAGAAAGCTCTATTTGCCTCGGTACGATGGAACAGCTGGGCATTCCCAGGATTGAGGGGTTCTCCTTTCCTCCCTTTCCCTGCTTTGTCGCCCTTTCCATTCGTGCCCTAGGGCCCGCTGCGACCGGGGTGTACCTGTGGGGGGACTCCGGGTCCCTGTGGGGGATCGTGGGGTGCCAGGGTCCACTTTCTGTGTGGGGTGGTCTGTCTCCTGGGAAGTCTCTGCACGGCCTTCTCGTCCACATTGCGGGGCTCAGGCGCCATTTTTTGCAGCTCCGAAGCCATTTTTAGTATGCCTGCTTTCTCTATCAAAATTTTCATAGGCGGCTATTTTGTTGAGTTTTGGTGAGTCCCCTGGGTAACCCCCCCCGGTTGGTGCAGCAAGGAGGGTGGACTTGAGTGTTTTTCACTTAGTCTCTGAGGGCTGTCAGTGGGTGAATATGAATATGTCGCTGGACGACATTATTAAGGATGTCACTGGAGGTAAGGGCACACTTCTCCCTCAGTCCTCTAAGGGGAAGGAGCCGTGCCGTAAGCCGGGGCCCTCCTATTCCGCGCAGAAGCGGTATTTTCGTCAGTCTAGGTCAGCCGGCAGATCCTCCCAGTCTGACAAAGCTCCAGCTGGGGGATAGAAGCATCCCTGGGTGCGCAAGCCAGACAAGCCGGCTACCAAGCCTGCTACCGCATGAAGTTTTTCCCTCGCCAGACTCGTGGGCGGGGGGACGGCTTCGCGGGTTTGCAGCTCTGTGGACCTCCCTGCTCACGACCAGTGGGTCTGCGAGGTGGTAACTTCGGGGTACAAGATCGAGTTTCTTTCTTGTCCAACAAACCGTTTCTTCCCCTCCTTCCGGCTCGTCGGGCTGCTTTAATAGGAGCAGTACAAGACTTGCTTAGGTGCAGTAATTTTACCTGTGCCACTGAAGGAAAGGTTTCAGGTATTCTATTCGAATCTGTTTGTGGTCCCAAAGAAGAACGGGGTCCGTCCGATCTTGGACCTCAAGGCCCTCAATGCCTTTGCGAGGGTGTGAAAGTTCAGGATGGAATCCATTCGTTTGGAGGTTGCTGCGCTCCATCCGGGGGACTTTCTGGCATCCCTGGACATCAAGGACGCATACTTGCATGTCCCCATCTGCACCGGGCATCAGAGGCTTCTGCGCTTTGCGATCGGCGAAGACCATTATCAGTTTGTGGCTCTTCCCTTTGGCCTAGCGTCAGCAACAAGAGTGTTCACCAAGGTGCTCGCCCCGATTCTGGCTTTGCTGAGACAGCGAGGCATTGCGGTCACAGGCTACTCAGACGATCTTCTGAGAGCTGCTTCTGGCTCAGAATTGGAGAAGGACGTGTCTATAGCCAGTCGGACCCTCCGGGAATTTGGTTGGGTGCTCAACATTCAGAAGTCGGACTTGGTACCGACTCAGTGTCTGGAGTACCTAGGATTAATCCTGGACTCCTTGGAGGCGAAAGTCTTCCTTCCTTTGGAGAAGTTGCAGACACTCCAGTCGGCGGTGAAATTGTTGGCATTCTGCAAATGGTCGGCTCTCCGTTTTTTGCATGCGAGTTCTGGGCCTCATGGTGGCCTCCTTCGAGGCAGTACCGTATGCCCAATTCCACACTCAAGTCTTCCAGTAGGAGATCCTGTCCAAATGGAATAGATCTCCGTTGTTTCTGTAACGTCGGGTTCAAGTAAGTCACCTGGTCAGGGCTTCCCTGAGTTAGTGGCTGAGATCCCCGGCTCTTCAGTCCGGGAAGTCGTTCCTTCCTATCCATTGGACTGTGATCAAAACGGATGCCAGCCTCACAGGTTGGGGGGGGGTAGTCTGGGGGGTCCAGTCGGCTCAGGGTTGCTGGACTCCGGACGAATCTCGCCTGCCGATGTACTAGAACTTCGAGCGATCAGGCTATGCCTCTCCTCGTGGTTGCCGAGGCTACGGAAGTCCAATCAGGATCAAGTCGGACAACGCTTATGTCAACCATCAGGGGGGAACAAGAAGCTAAACTGTGGCGTCGGAGGTTGCTCACATCCTGCGGTGGGCGGAAAGGAGTGTGCCGGCTCTGTCAGCCATTTACTTTCCGGCGTAGAAAACTGGCAGGCGGACTACTTAAGTTGCCAGATGCTGCATCAGGGGGAATGGTCGTTACGTCCAGAGGTGTTTCAACTCCTTTGCCAGAGGTGGGGCACACCGGACATGGATCTCCTGCCCTCTCGACTCAATGGCCAGGTCCAGAGATCCCTGAGCAGACGCGTTGTCCCCGTGGGATCAGTATCGGCTAATTTATGACTTTCCCCCACTGAGGTTGCTTCCTCGTCTGCTCCGCAGAGTGGACACAGAGTGGATCCCGGTGATTCTAATCGCTCCAGATTGGCCCGGCGTCCCTGGTACGCCGACCTTGTGCGCTTGGTTGCGGATGCACCCTGGCGGCTGCCAATGCGGGAGGACCTTCTGTCTCAGGGTCCCATACTTCATCCTGCTTTACAGTCGCTGGCTTTAACGGCATGGCTATTGAAAGCCAGGTGCTGAGGGCACGGAAGTCATCTTCACGGAAGATCTATCATCGTACTTGGAAGGCCTACATCTCTGTGTGTGGAGATGGAGTGGCGTCCACAGATGTATTCGGTTTCCAGGGTCCTGCTGTTTTTACAGAAACTTGCCTTAACCACTTAACGACAGCCCACTGTATATATACGTCCTATTTTTAAAGCTGAATATCTCGGTAACGGCAGCAGCTGCTGCCAGAACCGGGATATCCACCTTTACAGTGGGCTGCCGTGTAAACGATAACGGCGGTCTCCGCGGCGGATTCGCCGCGAGATCGCCGTTATCGGTGGCGGGAGAGGGGCCCCCCCTCCCGCCGCTTTTCCGCGCCCTCCGCCGCTTACCGGAACCGTCGGTAGCGGCGGAGGAGATCCGATGCTGCCGCCTGGAGAGTGAGGACTTGAGTGAGGGCAAGATGGCCCCCACCCGTCCTCATAGCTCTGCTGGGCGGAAGTGACGTCAAAACGTCAGTCCCGCCCAGCGTCTTAAAGGGACAATTTTTTTGTTATTTTTTTAAATGACAAATTTTTCCTTTTTTTTTTTTTTCTTGCATTGAAGCCTAAATATGAGATCTGGGGTCTTTTTGACCCCAGATCTCATATATAAGAGGACCTGTCATGCTTTTTTCTATTACAAGGGATGTTTACATTCCTTGTAATAGAAATAAAAGTGATCATTTTTTTTTTTTTTATTTCAGTGTAAAAAATAATACAATTAATAAAAAAATTTTAAAGCGCCCCGTCCCGACGAGCTTGCGCGCAGAAGCGAACGCATACGCGAGTAGTGCCGCCATATGAAAACGGTATTCAAACTACACAAGTGAGGTATCGCCGCGATCGTTAGAGCGAGAGCAATAATTATAGCCCTAGAGCTACTCTGTAGCTCAAAAAATGCAACCTATAGAATTTTTTAAATGTCGCCTATCAAGATTTTTAAGAGTAAAAGTTTGACGCCATGCCACGAGCGGGCGCAATTTTAAAGCGTGACATGTTGGGTATCATTTTACTCGGCGTAACATTATCTTTCACAATATAGAAAAAAATTGGGCCAAATTTATTGTTGTCTTATTTTTTAATTCAAAAAAGTAAATTTTTTCCAAAAAAAGTGCGCTTGTAAGACCGCTGCGAAAATACGGTGTGACAAAAAGTATTGCGATGACCGCCATTTTATTCTCTAGGGTGTTAGAAAAAAATATATATATATAATTTTTGGGGGTTTTAAGTAATTTTCTAGCCAAAAAAACTGTTTTAGTATTGTAAATCCCGAATCTGAAAAACAGGCTTGGGGCTTAAGTGGTTAAGCACCATTAAGGGACAGATTTCAGCCTTGGCTGTCTTCTTTCAACGACCCTTGGCGACCCACTCGCTGGTAGGTACTTTTGTGCAGGGGGTTCGACGTGTGCTTCCCCCGATTTAGACCACGCTTCCTCCGTGGGATTTGAATCTGGTGCTCTCAGCTCTTCAGGAGCCTCCTTTTTCTCCTTTTTTCTGAGAAATTCCTCTCGACGCTATCTCGGAAAGTTGCTTTTCTAGTAGCCATTTAATCTGTCAGATGTGTTTCTGAGTTGGTGGCCTTGTCTTGCAAGTCGCCATACTTGGTCCTCCAAGGATAAAGGGGAAGTTTTGGGACTTTAGATGAGAAATATGTGAACATATATCTCCATCCCTGTTTTATGGAGAAAAGAAGAGGGAGTTGGGACTTTGAATGAGGTATGCATGAGAGAACTCAAAGATAAGACAGTGTAATATGGATGCGTTTATTTGTCTAAAACACATAGCGGAGCATGCGATTTCGAATGTAAATATAATCGTAAACATACATGACAGTGCATATATGATGCAAAAACCATAAACATTGTATAACTTATTCCCGCATTATTTAAAAATATAGAATCATTCAATCGTAAAGCGTACCATACCTCATTCAAAGTCCCAACCCCCTCTTCTTTTCTTCACAAGGATAAAGGGTGCTACGCCCGCAGCTTTCATTTCTTCCAAAGGTAGTTTCAGATTTTCACCTGAATGAGGACATTGTACTTCCGTCCTTGTGTCCTTGACCATCGCATCCCAAAGAGGCTGCGCTACATACCTTGGACGTGGTACGTGCTCTGCGGGTGTACCTGTCTGCTACGACTCCGTTCCGGAGGTCGGACTCGCTGTTTGTGGCGGTATCTGGTCCGCAAAAGGGCCTGGCGGTCTCGCCGGCCACCATTTCTCTGGATCAGGCAGACCATCATCCAGGCCTATGCCCTTAAGGGGCGGGCACCTCCTTTTCCTGTCACGGCGCATTCGACCTGGGCAATAGGTGCTTCCTTTTTCTTTTTTTTTTGTAGAGACACTAAAGGAAATGGTGGTTGTTGCAATATTTTATGTCACACTGTATTTGCACAGCAGCCTTTAAAATGCAATTATTTTTGGAAAAAAATACACTTTAATGAATTAAGAAAAAATAAAAATAAACCGTAAAGTTAGTCCAATTTTTTTGTATGATGTAAAAGATGTTATGCCACTAAGCAAAAAAAATTGTGATTCTCATTTTAGCCAGAATTGTGCAGCTCTAATATATATCCTCCTTGGCACACAGAGTCAGTTTTCGAGGCTGAGGGGGGTGCAGAACTGGGCAAACTGCTTTTGCTGGTGGTACCACCAAGTCGTTTGTCTAATGGTGATGGCGCAGTCACCCAATACCCATTCTCCTTAAATGCTGTGGTATAGCATGTATGCCTGGAGTACAGAAGCCACCGCATAGCTCCAAGCCAGACATGGCGGACCCCATGCCATCCTCAGCTACACCTGCTGGCCGCCCTTCATCTGTGAATGCCACATGCTTGCCTGCTACATGTCCTTGTCCAGGTGGTGCAGAAGTGTCATGAAATACCCTGGCTTCTACATTATTTTACAGATTTACATTTTCTTTCCCCATTCCCCTTGACTGTCCCTGTCCTGGTCAAGTAAACACAGCCAGAGACAGGCTTTTTAACTAAAATGCTTACGAGGCCTGCTGGGTGTCAAGGATGTACCACTGACTGGAGGTGGCCCCATTATATTAGCCTTTCCTGCTATGAATGTATCATATTTGAGTGGGCTTTCAGTGCAGGGAGGGAGATATTTGAATGAGAACTCCTAATAAAACATACTGGAATCAGAGAATTACCGGATGCTGATTGCAGATGTCACAAATCAAATCAGTGCATATGTTTTAAGACATAACCAAACACTTTGAGAATATTGGGATTAGACAGACAGTTGCTGTGTACCTGGGGTGGGGGTGTGCAATGTTTTCACTTGTGGTTATAAACTGAAAAAAAATCAAGACACCAATCATCTGGCTGTACATCACTATCACATGCTCTCCCAAATGAAACTATAAGATTCTGTGCTAAAGCTCATTGCCTTGTAACTGTTAACTGTCACTGTTACCATGTAAAGCGGACAACCTACCCACTGGAAGACAGTATTTAAAGCACATCAGTTTGTTTGTATTTTGACGCATGAAATGTGTGATATTATTTTTAACCCTAAATTTTAGTGCTCCCAACCACAATATAATTTTTTTTTTTAGAATAAAAGAATAGACAAGTGTTTAGAATACAGTAGGGATGCTGTTTGGGATCACTACTACAGTAGGTTTGTAGTGAATCTTGCGTGTTCATAGTTTGCAAAGCTGGAAAAATAATGCAGGAATTCACCATAGTAACATGCACTCCCTGGAGCATGGGGAAAAATGGGTACAACCAATCTTTATTGGCCACGCCAGCTATAGCCAGTGGTGCTGATCAGTGTTTTCTGATGGTGTGGAAGTCTCCCCGCTGTCAGAATACAATAAGGCAGCAGGATGATTCCATATCCATATGGAGTGTGTGGATGGAGGAATCGAGTGAACGGAAAAAAAAATCACTCGAGCCAAAAAAGGGGGCTTCTGAATAAGCAAACTTCCTCACTATGAAAGGGTGAGGTCACTGCAACCATATTGACAATGTGCTATAGCTGTGATGGCATAGGGAGTGCTGCTGATAAATTGCATAGGAAAAGATTACTGAAGGTCTTGGAGGCCCTGCAAGGTATGGTAAAGTAGATGCAAACCCTAAAGGGTCACACACACACTGTTTAAATATCGGGCGGTATTGTCCGGTTCCATAGAGACCGGCCAACATTCGGTCTGTGTGTACGACAGCCATTCCAACAGAAGCCAGGCGAACTTCCAACTTTTGTCGAAGGGACATGACTGAAAAGGTCAGCGCTGGTGTTTTCTGGCGGAGGGGCAGTCCCCCTGTCAGAACACAATGGCTCAGCGGGGGAGGTTGCTTTACTAACTTTGAATAGTTGGTACAGGATCTCCTCCCAAGCTCTTCAGTTTCAAAGCTGGGTTGAAGGGGGGGGGGAAAAATGCAATACTGTAGTGTTTACTAGGTTTTGCTGTGTACGAATGGGTTAATCATCGTTTCGA
Organism: Rana temporaria; assembly: GCF_905171775.1. NCBI lineage: Eukaryota > Metazoa > Chordata > Amphibia > Anura > Ranidae > Rana > Rana temporaria. The sequence continues at coordinate 235,846,725 of NC_053493.1, read as the reverse complement.
TTGCAGTTATTTTTGTTGGGTTTTCTCATTGTGTGTACAGGCCATACAGATCATGTTGATAGTAAAATGCTTCCTTGAGAACTTGGGTGTGGGGAGAGAATTTTTTATTTTACCCGTTTTCTTCCTTACATTCTAATGTTGCTGATGTCCTGCAGCCTCTTTACATTTCCCTGTTCACATGCACAGTTATTTTTCCACAAGGCATATTTCCCAATTAATGCTGGCGTCAAGTTGCAAATAATGGCCCCCTTTCACATTTTCTGCTCATTTCCCTCCACCTGACTACAGAATCCTATTTGTTCTAATTGTGCCTGTTCACACTTGTACGTGCAGATGCTCTACTCCCCATGCTTAAAAAAAAAAAAAATGCATAAGGTATGTGTTTTTTGTCTTCTTCTTTGCATATTTGGCAATTTTTTGATCCCATAGACTTCAATAAGAATGCCTGTAAATGCATAACAAGCTAATTATTTTTATGCCCAAGGAACTCCTCCCCACCCAGCCCAAGAAACAAACTCCAGAAGCTTGGCGCGCACACACATAAATGGCTAATACGCCCAAAAAACATGTAACTGCAGGCCTATAAGGATTGCACTGTAAAAAAAAAAATATATATTCTGTACAGTTTTTAAACGCATACATACTACAGCAATTTTGCTATAGTTTCCCTCAAAACTATAAAAAAAAGTTACAAATGCAGTCAAAAATTAAACATTAGTTGCGATGAAAAATAAACTATATATTTTTCTTTTTTTTACTTTAGGAAGCTGGGAACTGCCGGACAAAAACTAGGAGGCTCTGCTGTTCTTTGCCACATAAAGCATGACCCTATGGATCCAACTAGTTGCTTTACACTGACCTCTGCCAATGTGGGCAAATGCCAAACTGTGCTCTGCAGAAGTGGGAAGCCCCTCAATCTTTCCAAGTGTTACACTGTTGGCTTTGAGGAGGAATTGAAACGGGTTAAACAGCACAAGGCAATTATTACAGAGGTGAGGACCTTTTTTACTTTTGGATCTAACTTGTCTTATACCTAAAACTATCCCTGGACTATATATGTTTAGTGTCCTACTGAACAAAAGCCAGACTTGTAGAATTATTTTTGCATGAATCCTTAACCTTTTGGGAGAAAATTTGTTTTGCATACGTGAAAGCTATTGTTGAGAAAATGTGAGATCCCTGATCAGCTGCTAGACCCCTTTCACACTGGAGACGTTTTTCAGGTGCTTTAGCGCTAAAAATAGCGCCTGTAAAGCGCCTGAAAAACGCCTCATCTGCAATCCCAGTGTGAAAGCCTGAGTGCTTTCACACTGGGGCGCTGCGCTGGCAGGACGTCAAAAGTCCTGCAAGCAGCTTCTTTGAGGCTTGCTTTTAACCCTTTGTCTGCTAGCGGGGGTTAAAAGTGCCTCTAAAACTGTCGTAAAGCACCGCTAAAACTAATGGCGCTTTACCGCCGACGCCCCCATGCTGTCAGTGTGAAAGGGCCAACTGCTATAGTTTGCAGAAGGATGACCTGTTCAAAGCAATTATATTTAATACTTGCAGCAGACTAAGCAGTAAGGATTTTGATGTGCTGATGGACACCTTCGTTTAACTTAAATTGTGTTTGCCAGTTTTCAAAAAATAGCTGGGCTTTCAAAGGATAACTCGTAGTCCGCTTTACCAACAGTATTTTTGGAGATGTGAATGAAACTGGCAGACACAGAAGTCTTTGCATTCCGTAAGCTGAAGCATCTGTTAAATTGTCCCACAGCTTTAGGGTCCTTTCACACCATCAGTTCAGTCACTTTTTCTTTTTGCTTAGAAAAAACTGAATACTGATTCCGGTTTACATCAGTTGGCGCATTCGCAAAAATGCACTGGAACACATGAAAAACATGTTAAAAAAGCACACGCAAAAACATCTGGAGTGTTTTGTGGTGTGAACCGGCCCTCAACATTCTTCATCTTTTTTTTTTTTTTTAAGAAACTTATAGGTGACAAAAGTATAAACAAAAATATTCTTGTCCAAAAACGGACGTAAATGGATGACACATTTACATCATTCAGATCCGTCTAAGCAGAAAAGAACACGGCCATGTTCAGTTTAGAAAAACTGACCTGCATGTAAACTGCTGATTCATTTACCCACCCATAGACCTACAGTGTGGTTCAGTCTGAATATGTCTAAAAAAAAACAGACAGATCCAAACTGAATGCCTGTGTTTAAAGGACCTATGTTCTACATCTAACTGTAGCATTCAGTAAAAAGTTTCTAAAGCAATGGAGGCATTTTAGAAAATTTGTGTACCATATAAAATACACTGAATATTGTAAGGCATGAATGTCAAAATAACGCAGTTATTAATTATTCCCCCTCAATGCTACTTTAAAAGATTGCATAAGTATGTAGCATTGTCTGTCATTTATTTTCTTAGCATGTGGTGTAGCACACAGCTGATATTTGTGTGTTCTAAAATAGGAAGGTTTTGATAAGATGTAAATTAAATGTCAAAGCTGTAGGGATTTGTAGATCAGAGCTAGAATGCAAGGCATTCAACACTTATTGGAATGATGTGACGATGCTCATCCTGTGCTCATGTCCCAGCATCACAAACGGCTCTCATTTATCCTATCCTTTTTTTTTTTTTGTGATGTTTTTCTTCCTCTTCTTGTCGCTGCCCCCCCCTTATCCCGCTCAAAAAGTAATTGGAGCATAAATAACTCTGAGCTGCAGCTGGCTGAATAAAGCTGCCTTTTTAAAATGGCATCCAGAACTTTTACTTCAGTGCTAGCTTTTAACCTACAGTATACAATGCCTGACAGAGTATGCTTTGCCACAAGATAATAGGGCCTCCATGACGTAAAGTATCTTAAAGTGGTATTAAACTCTTTACTACCACTTTTATCTACAGGGTAGCCTATAAGGCTTACCTGTAGGTATAAAGAATATCTCCTAAACCTGTATGGTTTAGGAGATGTTCCCCTCGCAATGCGCCGCTGATTGCAGCGGCGCATGCGCAGCGGGGATCCTCGGCTAAAGGCCCGGCTGCCGCCAGACCTTGCAGGAATGAAGTCTCCCACACGCATTCGCGGGAGTGACGCCATCGCCGCTCCAGCCAATCACAGCGCTGGAGCGGCGATACCCTGAAAACACGCCGAGGCAAGATGACATCTCGGCGTGGACCAGGTAAGTTCTGCACACCTCGTTCCAAGGTAAGTATTTCATAATGAGCTAGTATGCGGTACTAGTACTAGCTCATTATGCCTTTTGCCTTTCTGATGTAAAAAAAATAAAAATCGTGGCGGGTATACAACCGCTTTAAGGGGAAACCCATATTGACCATAATAACCAATCAGATTGTTACGTGATTTTTGCTGTAGCCGGCACAGTTGCAGCCAAGTGTGCAGCTTGCTACAAGAGCAGATATATCAGAGAGATTGACTGAAAACAAAGTGTAACTTCTTCGCTACCAGTCAGTGTAAGATATTATAAACATAAAAGTGATAACTTACAGTTGTGCTCATAAGTTTACATACCCTGGCAGAATTTGATTTCTTGGCCATTTTTCAGAGAATATGAATAACACAGAAAACATTTTTCACTCATGGTTAGTGTTTTGGCAAATTACCCTTATCAAAAGTTTACATACCCTGGTGATTTTGGCATAACATGCACACACGTTGACACAAAGGGGGTTGAATGGTTATTAAAGGTAAGTGGGTGGCTCATGTCCCATGATGTGTGAAAATCAATGATTTCCTATGAGAGCCGTCTTAACTGGTCCGACACAAGTCGGTCCGACTTTGAAAATGCTCCCTGTACTACTTTGGTCCTACATTGATCCTACTTTAGCCCTTTGAATATCATTGAAGTCAGACCAAAGTAGGAGCCTTGTCCTTACCATCCGACTTTTGACATCCGACATGTGATTACAGCAGCAGTAAAAGGAATTTATCTCACTCTGGGATTGTTTTGATTGGTCAAAGAAAGTCAGAATATCACAAAGTCGGATCAAAGTAGTATCCTGTTCATGAAAGTCGGATGGATGTAGGACCAATGTCGCAGAGAAAAGTAGGATGAAAGTCATACTGCTGTCGTGTAGTATAGTCTGAACGCAGCCTAAAAGGACAATGAGTTTCTGGACTCCTGACAGACCCTTGCATCTTTCATCCAGTGCTGCACTGACATTTCCGGATTCTGAGTCATGGGGAAAGCAAAAGAATTGTCAAAGGATCTGCAGGAAAAGGTAGTTTAACTGTATAAAACAGAAAAGGGATATAAAAAGATATCCAAGGAATGCCAATCAGCCGTGTTTAAACTCTAATCAAGAAGTGGAAAATTAGTGGTCCTGTTGAAACCAAACCATGGTCAGGTAGACCAACTAAAATTTTTGAGATGCAAAGAAATACCCACACATAACTGTGGTGTGGCTGTTTCAACAGGCACAAAAAGGAGGCCCTTGAAAGATGGGCTGCATGGTTAAGTCGCCAGAAGAAAGCAATTACTACGCAAATGCCACAAAGTATCCTGCTTACAATACACCAAATGGCCCAAAGACAAGCCTCAAACCTTGTGGCACAAAGTCATTTGGAGTGATGAGACCAAAATTTGTTTTTTTGGCCACAAGCATAAACGCTACATTTGCAGAGGAGTCAACACTGCCTATGATGAAAGGTACACCATTTCTACTGTGAAAGATGAATGCAGTATGTTATCAAAATATACTGGAGGAACATTTTGCATTCATCAGCCTGGAAAAGCTGCACATGGTACGTACTTGGACATTTCTACATGACAAGACAATGATCCAAAACACAAGGCCAAGTCGACCTGTCATTGGCTACAGCAGAATAAAGTGAATGTTCTGGAGTGGCCATCTCAGTCTCCTGACCTCCATATCATTCAGCCACTCTGGGGAGATCTCAGATGTTCAGTTCATGCAAGACAGCCCAAGAATTTACAGGAACTGGAGGCTTTTTTCCAAGAGGAATGGGCAGCTCTACCATCTGAGAAGATAGAGCCTTATCCACAAATACTACAAGCTGCCATTGATGTTAAAGGGGGTAGTACACCGTATTAAGAACTGGGGTATGTAAACTTTTTTTGATCAGGGTCATTTGGGTAGTTTCTGTTGTCATTATGATTTTAAAAAGGGTAAACACGGTTGATGATAAATGACTTCTGCCAAACACTAAGCATGAGTGCAAGAACAAGAAAGAAATCATCAATTCTGCCAGGGTATGTAAACTTATGAGCACAACTGTATATCCAGCTGCTGCCAACACCAAATGTGTTTCCACAACTAAAACTGATAAAAACCAAAAAAATGTGCTGCACTGGTGTCTGAATGCCAAATGGCGCTACAGTCTGTGCAAGGTGCATATATTGTGTGAATACAGTATAATATACCAAAACAATAAAACATTCCACAATTATCTAATTATAAAGAAAAACTATTGCTTCTACATGCAATGCCTAATACTGTGTAAAAAGAAAATGCAAGATATGTCGATATACAGTGTGTGTGTGTGTGTGTGTGTGTGTGTGTGTGTGTGTGTGTGTATTCTATTATTATTATTATAATACAGGATTTATATAGTGCCCACAGCTTGCACAGCACTTAACAAAATGAAGGCAGACATTGCAGTTGCATTACAATTTTGTAAAAGAGGAATATGAGAACCCTGCTTGTTGGCGCTTACAATCTAGTAGGGAGGGTCAATTGATAAAGTAATAGCTGTGGGGGATGAGCTGATGGAGAAAGTAAAACAGTATATTAGTTAGCAGGATGAGCTTCTTTAAAGAGAAGGGTTTTCAAGGATCGTCTAAAGATGGATAGATTAGGGGACAGATTAGTCGGACACATTGGGGTAGGGAGTTTCAAATGATGGGAGAAGCTCTGGAGAAATCCTGTAAGAGCATGGGAGGAGGTGACGAGGGAGCTAGAGAGCAGGAGGTTTTGGGTGGACCGACGAGAGCGGCTTGGTTAATATTTAGAGAAATAGGTTAGTGATGTATCCTGGGGCAGAGTTGTGGATGGCTTTGTAAATTGTTTTGAATTGTATTCGTTGGGTGAGTGGAAGCCAGTGCAGGGATTGGCAGAGAGGGGTGGAGGGGACTGAACGGTTAGTAAAGTGGATGAGTCTTGCCGCAGCATTCATTATGGACTGAAGGGGGGATAGTGTATGTAAAGGTAATCCAATGAGGAGTGAGTTGCAGTAGTTAAGGCGAGAGATGACCTGGGAGTAAATTAGAAGCTTGGTGGTGTCATTTGTAAAAAGGGGCATATTCTAGAGATGTTGCAGGGGCCAAGGCGGCATGGTTTGGACAGGGATTGGATGTGGGGCTGAAAGGACAGTTCAGAGTCTAGGGTTACCCCTAGCACCTTGGCATGTGGGGAAGGACTGATGGTTGTGCCAATGATCTTAACAGAGAAGTCAGGGGAAGGGGCACGTGGGGGAGGAAATATGAGCATGCAAATTTACAGTCATGGCTTGAAGGGGTTATACTGGGATGATGTGCGGGCAGTTGGCTCTTTATGGGCGCTGGTGAGGCTGCATTTGGTGGGCGCTGGTGAGGCTGCATTTGGTGGGCGCTGGTGAGGCTGCATTTGGTGGGCGCTGGTGAGGCTGCATTTGGTGGGCGCTGGTGAGGCTGCATTTGATGGATGCTTCATTAAAAAGGTAGGTTATACATGGGCAGGCCAGGGGGGGTGGCGCCAAAATTATGTTTCGCCTAGGGTTTCAAAAATCCTTGCAACAGCCCTGCTGACAGTCACCACTCTCTGCTCAGAGTGGAGGGGAAAACTGAGCAATCAGTGTTTGATCACTCGGTTGTCAGTGCAGCGGTGTCAGGGGAACAGATGCAGCATCAGATCAATGCTGCATCCACCTGGGTGAGTATAAACTTTTTTGTTTTTTAAAACCCTATACTTCTCTTATTATTCTGTTCAATGTATTATGCTTTGTATATTTATTCGTTAATTTTAAATAAAATAAACTGTTTTCTTGCAGGATGGTAAAGTAAACGGAGTGACAGACTGTACACGTATTTTGGGATACACCTTCCTCCATCCGAGTGTTACTCCAAGGCCTTATGTTCAGTCAGTTTCTCTAACACCTCAAGATGAATTCTTCATTCTTGGAAGCAAGGGATTATGGGATAGCATCTCAGAGGAAGAAGCTGTTGAGACAATCAGAAATGTGCCAGATGCTCTGGCTGCCTCCAAGAAGTTATGCAGTTTAGCACAGAGTTATGGCTGCAGCGGGAGCATATGTGCAGTAGTTGTGCAGCTGAATGTTGCAGAAGATTGCGTCTGCTGCTGTGAACTGAATGGTGGCATTCCACCACCCAGCCCAGGGATCTTCACACCTTCTGTCAATGTTATTAAGGACCGTGTCCAAGACAGCTTAGGCATGCCATCTTCTAGCAGTGGGCTAGCTTCCGAAATCAGCAGTGAGATATCGACCTCTGAGATGAGCAGTGAAGTTGGGTCCACAGCCTCTGATGAACCCACAGCAGTTTCCCTTCATGAGAATGGAGTTGGTCCTGCAGGATGCCCGAGCGAACAGCGCTGTACGTTGCATCCTGTATGCCTGTCTAGCTCTTTTCAACGACAACTATCCAGTGCCACTTTCTCCAGTGCCTTTTCAGACAATGGTCTTGACAGTGAGGATGAGGAACCTATTGAAGGCGTTTTTTCCAATGGAAGCCGCGTTGAAGTAGAAGTGGACATTCATTGCTCGCGATTTAGAAATGGTGGGCAACCTGCACCTACCTGCACTGTCTTAGAGCCCACTGATGAGGGCATTGTTGTAAGCGCCAATGAGGATGACCTGGGAGGCTTAGTCAGGAGACAAGACTTTTCTTCCAACACTCTTGGTCGTCAGAGGAGATGCAATGGTTCTGTGGCACCATCAGAGAGAAGTCATAACTTAATTGAGATTGCTGCAGATGCACCTTTCCGAAAAACAGGAGGTTATTTTGCAGCACCAGCACAGCCAGATCCTGATGATCAGTTTATTATACCTCCTGAACTTGAAGAGGAAGTAAAGGAGATTATGAAGCAACATCAGGAGCAGCAGCAACAGCTGCAACTTCAGCAGCATAGACAGTATCAAATGGACCAGTTACCAGACTGCTATGATACACCACTATGACACTTTCATTCCTGAGTGACTCCATTTTAACTGAAATTTTGAGCTTCCTCCACTCTTCCATTTATGAGGATGGCAAATTTTAGGTACTTTTTTTCTTTCAGCATCTGCTCATCATCCATTTTAAATAATGTAATCTTCCAATTTTCCACTTCTTTCCTGTACTACTTCCATTACTTGCACCTTTTTTTTTTTTTTTTTTTTTAACTAACCACCAGCTTTCTTCTACAGATGCTTTAACAACCAACTTTTAATCACTGTTTTCCGTAACATATCATGTTTAAGGAAATTAAAGTTTGAAGAAAGGTTTTGATGAAAAAAGTTTAATATATTACAGAGATACAAATAATACAGATTTGTAATATTTTTTAAGAAACAGAAATAGTTTTGTTTAATTTTTGAAGTGCAACAGTGTCTGGCAAAGCTAAAGACTTGTAACCTAAAAACTCCTTGTGGAAGTGAGGACACAAACTTCTGTGTAGAGATGGACCATGGGAAGTGCTAGATATTTGTAGAACAATATGACTTAACTCTTAGGAGTTGCTTACTCTTTCCAGTGACTTAAAAATCACGGAGTTTCACTAATTTTCTCTGAGAGAACTGTTGATTAGGACATTTTGGCTCTTTTGCTGCTGGCAGGAACTGTCCGGTTACCTCAGGCATTTCCTTCCAGCAATTTAAGGGTTAATGTATATAGCTTATGTATTGTATAGTGTTCATTATGATATACTCTGTGGTGCTGCAGCTATCAGAAGGATTTTCTGTGCTGGAGATCCATGGCAAGAGTATCTTTCGCAACCAATGTGAGCATTGCTGGGTAAATTTAATATATTTTTTAGCTTTGTGAAGGCACAAACCGTATCAAAAGGGTAAAATCGAAGGGTTTATTTTTTTGTTTATACAGCAATCGAGTCACAGCTGATATGAATGGCTGTGGTGAAAAATTAGATTTTTCTTGAAAAATGAAAGAAAAAAAAAAATATTAAATGGAGCATTATCTGCTGGACCATGTTCCCCCAACCTCGCCCCCCCCCTTTTTTTCCCCTCTCCTGAATGTGTTCTGTATTGCTGCCACCACAATCTAGCATGATTGTACAAAGCTCATTTAGATTCAACCTACCCGGAGTTATATCAATGCAGAATGCACAGATGAAAGTGTTGTCATTTTGGTATAATAAACATCAAACTTTACAAGTAACGCAAAGCTTCCTGTCATTTCTACAAGAGCACAATGTGGACTGTTTTCATACTGAAGTTGATTTTAATCATACGCCCTTGGGAAATAAGTTGACCTTTATTACTTGAGTATCTGAGCTGAAATGGCATTAACTAGAGTAATTTCTGAGCCTCCTGTTCCGAGCAATTATTAAACATACTCAAGGACTTGTATGAGGCAGTGCAAGAAGCATAGATTATTAACCCTGCTTGCATGCGGCATCACTGGACTGGGCTTTTGTCCCATGGGGCCGCATATATGTGTATCTGTCTTCGTGCTGGGAGCTCACACGCTCCCAGCACAGACACCACAATCTCACCGGAAACCCTAGGTACCGTACTAACGATAGAGACCTGGAACGCCCAGTTTTGAGTCACCTGATCGTTGTGATAGCCTCTGGATATCACAGTGATCAGTATCTGTGAAGCCAGCCCCTTGTGTTCGCTCTCGCTCTGTCTGTCTGTCTCGCTCTGTCTGTCTGTCTCGCTCTGTCTGTCTGTCTCGCTCTGTCTGTCTGTCTCGCTCTGTCTGTCTGTCTCGCTCTGTCTGTCTGTCTGTCTCGCTCTGTCTGTCTGTCTGTCTCGCTCTGTCTGTCTGTCTGTCTCGCTCTGTCTGTCTGTCTGTCTCGCTCTGTCTGTCTGTCTGTCTCGCTCTGTCTGTCTGTCTGTCTGTCTCGCTCTGTCTGTCTGTCTGTCTCGCTCTGTCTGTCTGTCTGTCTCGCTCTGTCTGTCTGTCTGTCTCGCTCTGTCTGTCTGTCTGTCTCGCTCTGTCTGTCTGTCTCGCTCTGTCTGTCTGTCTGTCTCGCTCTGTCTGTCTGTCTGTCTCGCTCTGTCTGTCTGTCTGTCTGTCTCGCTCTGTCTGTCTGTCTGTCTCGCTCTGTCTGTCTGTCTGTCTCGCTCTGTCTGTCTGTCTGTCTCACTCTGTCTGTCTGTCTGTCTCGCTCTGTCTGTCTGTCTGTCTGTCTGTCTCGCTCTGTCTGTCTGTCTGTCTTGCTCTGTCTGTCTGTCTGTCTCGCTCTGTCTGTCTGTCTGTCTCGCTCTGTCTGTCTGTCTCGCTCTGTCTGTCTGTCTGTCTCGCTCTGTCTGTCTGTCTGTCTCGCTCTGTCTGTCTGTCTCTCTCGCTCTGTCTGTCTCTCTCGCTCTGTCTGTCTGTCTCTCTCGCTCTGTCTGTCTGTCTCGCTCTGTCTGTCTGTCTCGCTCTGTCTGTCTGTCTCGCTCTGTCTGTCTGTCTCGCTCTGTCTGTCTGTCTGTCTCGCTCTGTCTGTCTGTCTGTCTCGCTCTGTCTGTCTGTCTCGCTCTGTCTGTCTGTCTGTCTCGCTCTGTCTGTCTGTCTGTCTGTCTCGCTCTGTCTGTCTGTCTGTCTGTCTCGCTCTGTCTGTCTGTCTGTCTGTCTCGCTCTGTCTGTCTGTCTGTCTCGCTCTGTCTGTCTGTCTCGCTCTGTCTCGCTCTGTCTGTCTGTCTCGCTCTGTCTCGCTCTGTCTGTCTGTCTCGCTCTGTCTGTCTGTCTCGCTCTGTCTGTCTGTCTGTCTCGCTCTGTCTGTCTGTCTGTCTCGCTCTGTCTGTCTGTCTGTCTCGCTCTGTCTGTCTGTCTGTCTCGCTCTGTCTGTCTGTCTGTCTCGCTCTGTCTGTCTGTCTGTCTCGCTCTGTCTGTCTCGCTCTGTCTCGCTCTGTCTGTCTGTCTCGCTCTGTCTGTCTGTCTGTCTCGCTCTGTCTGTCTGTCTGTCTCGCTCTGTCTGTCTGTCTGTCTCGCTCTGTCTGTCTGTCTGTCTCGCTCTGTCTGTCTGTCTGTCTCGCTCTGTCTGTCTGTCTGTCTCGCTCTGTCTGTCTGTCTGTCTCGCTCTGTCTGTCTGTCTCGCTCTGTCTGTCTGTCTGTCTCGCTCTGTCTGTCTGTCTGTCTCGCTCTGTCTGTCTGTCTCGCTCTGTCTGTCTGTCTGTCTGTCTCGCTCTGTCTGTCTGTCTGTCTGTCTCGCTCTGTCTGTCTGTCTCGCTCTGTCTGTCTGTCTCGCTCTGTCTGTCTGTCTCGCTCTGTCTGTCTGTCTCGCTCTGTCTGTCTGTCTCGCTCTGTCTGTCTGTCTGTCTCGCTCTGTCTGTCTGTCTCGCTCTGTCTGTCTGTCTGTCTCGCTCTGTCTCGCTCTGTCTGTCTGTCTGTCTCGCTCTGTCTGTCTGTCTGTCTCGCTCTGTCTGTCTGTCTGTCTCGCTCTGTCTGTCTGTCTCGCTCTGTCTGTCTGTCTGTCTCGCTCTGTCTGTCTGTCTGTCTCGCTCTGTCTGTCTGTCTGTCTCGCTCTGTCTGTCTGTCTCGCTCTGTCTGTCTGTCTGTCTCGCTCTGTCTGTCTGTCTCGCTCTGTCTGTCTGTCTGTCTCGCTCTGTCTGTCTGTCTGTCTCGCTCTGTCTGTCTGTCTGTCTCGCTCTGTCTGTCTCGCTCTGTCTGTCTGTCTGTCTCGCTCTGTCTGTCTGTCTCGCTCTGTCTGTCTGTCTGTCTCGCTCTGTCTGTCTGTCTCGCTCTGTCTGTCTGTCTGTCTCGCTCTGTCTGTCTGTCTGTCTCGCTCTGTCTGTCTGTCTGTCTCGCTCTGTCTGTCTGTCTGTCTCGCTCTGTCTGTCTGTCTGTCTCGCTCGCTCTGTCTGTCTGTCTCGCTCTGTCTGTCTGTCTCGCTCTGTCTGTCTGTCTGTCTCGCTCGCTCTGTCTGTCTGTCTCGCTCTGTCTGTCTGTCTCGCTCTGTCTGTCTGTCTGTCTCGCTCTGTCTGTCTGTCTCGCTCTGTCTGTCTGTCTCGCTCTGTCTGTCTGTCTCGCTCTGTCTGTCTGTCTCGCTCTGTCTGTCTGTCTGTCTCGCTCTGTCTGTCTGTCTCGCTCTGTCTGTCTGTCTGTCTCGCTCTGTCTGTCTGTCTGTCTCGCTCTGTCTGTCTGTCTGTCTCGCTCTGTCTGTCTGTCTGTCTCGC